>NW_020527184.1:0-42604 GCF_003368295.1 Carassius auratus | reverse complement strand
GAAATAGTGTTTCTGTTCAAATGAAGTGAAATCAAGCCCAATCTGCTCAAAAGCTTTTCTCTCTATTAGAGAAAGCTGTTTCATTCAGTATTCAGTGCAAATCTTGCCAAACTGAAACATGCTTATGTCTTATGAAATAATGTTTTCTGCAATGCTGTAAGACAGTTTTTAATGTGTTAGAAGTTATATACACAAAAACTAATGTTAGGACTGCAATGATCAAGATTGTCAGTTTACAGCTTTCTGAGTCCAGTAATGTTGAAATAGTGTTTCTGTTCAAATGAAGTGAAATCAAGCCCAAATCTGCTCAAAAGCTTTTCTCTCTATTAGAGAAAGCTGTTTCATTCAGTATTCAGTGCAAATCTTGCCAAACTGAAACAAGCTTATGCTTATGAAATACAATGTTTTCTGCAATGCTGTAAGACAGTTTTTAATGTGTTAGAAGTTATATGCACAAAAACTTATGTTAGGACTTCAATGATCAAGATTGTCAGTTTACAGCTTTCTGAGTCCAGTAATGCTGAAATAGTGTTTCTGTTCAAATGAAGTGAAATCAAGCCCAAATCTGCTCAAAAGCTTTTCTCTCTATTAGAAAGCTGTTTCATTCAGTATTCAGTGCAAATCTTGCCAAACTGAACAAGCTTATGCTTATGAAGTACAATGTTTTCTGCAATGCTGTAAGACAGTTTTTAATGTGTTAGAAGTTATATGCACAAAAACTTAATGATCAAGATTGTCAGTTTACAGCTTTCTGAGTCCAGTAATGCTGAAATAGTGTTTCTGTTCAAATGAAGTGAAATCAAGCCCAAATCTGCTCAAAAGCTTTTCTCTCTATTAGAGAAAGCTGTTTCATTCAGTATTCAGTGCAAATCTTGCCAAACTGAAAATGCTTATGTCTTATGAAATAAAATGTTTTCTGCAATGCTGTAAGACTAGTTTTTAATGTGTTAGAAGTTATATACACAAAAACTAATGTTAGGACTTGCAATGATCAAGATTGTCAGTTTACAGCTTTCTGAGTCCAGTAATGTTGAAATAGTGTTTCTGTTCAAATGAAGTGAAATCAAGCCCAAATCTGCTCAAAAGCTTTTCTCTCTAATTAGAGAATGCGGTTTCATTCAGTATTCAGTGCAAATCTTGCCAAACTGAAACATGCTTATGTCTTATGAATAAAATGTTTTCTGCAATGCTGTAAGACAGTTTTTAATGTGTTAGAAGTTATATACACAAAAACTAATGTTAGGACTGCAATGATCAAGATTGTCAGTTTACAGCTTTCTGAGTCCAGTAATGTTGAAATAGTGTTTCTGTTCAAATGAAGTGAAATCAAGCCCAAATCTGCTCAAAAGCTTTTCTCTCTATTAGAGAAAGCTGTTTCATTCAGTATTCAGTGCAAATCTTGCCAAACTGAAACAAGCTTATGCCTTATGAAGTACAATGTTTTCTGCAATGCTGTAAGACAGTTTTTAATGTGTTAGAAGTTATATGCACAAAAACTTATGTTAGGACTTCAATGATCAAGATTGTCAGTTTACAGCTTTCTGAGTCCAGTAATGCTGAAATAGTGTTTCTGTTGAAATGAAGTGAAATCAAGCCCAAATCTGCTCAAAAGCTTTTCTCTCTATTAGATAAAGCGGTTTCATTCAGTATTCAGTGCAAATCTTGCCAAACTGAAAACAAGCTTATGTCTTATGAAATAAATGTTTTCTGCAATGCTGTAAGACAGTTTTTAATGTGTTAGAAGTTATATACACAAAAACTTAATGTTAGGACTTCAATGATCAAGATTGTCAGTTTACAGCTTTCTGAGTCCAGTAATGCTGAAATAGTGTTTCTGTTCAAATGAAGTGAAATCAAGCCCAAATCTGCTCAAAAGCTTTTCTCTCTATTAGAGAAAGCTGTTTCATTCAGTATTCAGTGCAAATCTTGCCAAACTGAAACATGCTTATGTCTTATGAAATAAAATGTCTTCTGCAATGCTGTAAGACAGTTTTTAATGTGTTAGAAGTTATATGCACAAAAACTAATGTTAGGACTTGCAATGATCAAGATTGTCAGTTTACAGCTTTCTGAGTCCAGTAATGCTGAAATAGTGTTTCTGTTCAAATGAAGTGAAATCAAGCCCAAATCTGCTCAAAAGCTTTTCTCTCTATTAGAGAAAGCTGTTTCATTCAGTATTCAGTGCAAATCTTGCCAAACTGAAACAAGCTTATGCCTTATGAAATACAATGTTTTCTGCAATGCTGTAAGACAGTTTTTAATGTGTTAGAAGTTATATGCACAAAAACTAATGTTAGGACTGCAATGATCAAGATTGTCAGTTTACAGCTTTCTGAGTCCAGTAATGTTGAAATAGTGTTTCTGTTCAAATGAAGTGAAATCAAGCCCAAATCTGCTCAAAAGCTTTTCTCTCTATTAGAGAAAGCTGTTTCATTCAATATTCAGTGCAAATCTTGCCAAACTGAAACAAGCTTATGCCTTATGAAGTACAATGTTTTCTGCAATGCTGTAAGACAGTTTTTAATGTGTTAGAAGTTATATGCACAAAAACTTATGTTAGGACTTCAATGATCAAGATTGTCAGTTTACAGCTTTCTGAGTCCAGTAATGCTGAAATAGTGTTTCTGTTGAAATGAAGTGAAATCAAGCCCAAATCTGCTCAAAAGCTTTTCTCTCTATTAGATAAAGCTGTTTCATTCAGTATTCAGTGCAAATCTTGCCAAACTGAAACAAGCTTATGTCTTATGAAGTAAAATGTTTTCTGCAATGCTGTAAGACAGTTTTTAATGTGTTAGAAGTTATATGCACAAAAACTATGTAGGACTTCAATGATCAAGATTGTCAGTTTACAGCTTTCTGAGTCCAGTAATGCTGAAATAGTGTTTCTGTTGAAATGAAGTGAAATCAAGCCCAAATCTGCTCAAAAGCTTTTCTCTCTATTAGAGAAAGCTGTTTCATTCAGTATTCAGTGCAAATCTTGCCAAACTGAAACATGCTTATGTCTTATGAAATAAAATGTTTTCTGCAATGCTGTAAGACAGTTTTTAATGTGTTAGAAGTTATATACACAAAAACTAATGTTAGGACTGCAATGATCAAGATTGTCAGTTTACAGCTTTCTGAGTCCCAGTAATGTTGAAATAGTGTTTCTGTTCAAATGAAGTGAAATCAAGCCCAAATCTGCTCAAAAGCTTTTCTCTCTAATTAGAGAAAGCTGTTTCATTCAGTATTCAGTGCAAATCTTGCCAAACTGAAACAAGCTTATGTCTTATGAAATGAAATGTTTTCTGCAATGCTGTAAGACAGTTTTTAATGTGTTAGAAGTTATATACACAAAAACTAATGTTAGGACTTCAATGATCAAGATTGTCAGTTTACAGCTTTCTGAGTCCAGTAATGCTGAAATAGTGCTTCTGTTCAAATGAAGTGAAATCTAGCCCAAATCTGCTCAAAAGCTTGTCTCTCTATTAGAGAAAGCTGTTTCATTCAATATTCAGTGCAAATCTTGCCAAACTGAAACATGCTTATGTCTTATGAAATAAAATGTTTCTGCAATGCTGTAAGACAGTTTTTAATGTGTTAGAAGTTATATGCACAAAAACTAATGTTAGGACTTCAATGATCAAGATTGTCAGTTTACAGCTTTCTGAGTCCAGTAATGCTGAAATAGTGTTTCTGTTCAAATGAAGTGAAATCAAGCCCAAATCTGCTCAAAAGCTTTTCTCTCTATTAGAGAAAGCTGTTTCATTCAGTATTCAGTGCAAATCTTGCCAAACTGAAACATGCTTATGTCTTATGAAATAAAATGTTTTCTGCAATGCTGTAAGACAGTTTTTAATGTGTTAGAAGTTATATACACAAAAACTAATGTTAGGACTGCAATGATCAAGATTGTCAGTTTACAGCTTTCTGAGTCCAGTAATGTTGAAATAGTGTTTCTGTTCAAATGAAGTGAAATCAAGCCCAAATCTGCTCAAAAGCTTTTCTCTCTATTAGAGAAAGCTGTTTCATTCAATATTCAGTGCAAATCTTGCCAAACTGAAACAAGCTTATGCCTTATGAAGTACAATGTTTTCTGCAATGCTGTAAGACAGTTTTTAATGTGTTAGAAGTTATATGCACAAAAACTTATGTTAGGACTTCAATGATCAAGATTGTCAGTTTACAGCTTTCTGAGTCCAGTAATGCTGAAATAGTGTTTCTGTTCAAATGAAGTGAAATCAAGCCCAAATCTGCTCAAAAGCTTTTCTCTCTATTAGATAAAGCTGTTTCATTCAGTATTCAGTGCAAATCTTGCCAAACTGAAACAAGCTTATGTCTTATGAAATAAAATGTTTTCTGCAATGCTGTAAGACAGTTTTTAATGTGTTAGAAGTTATATACACAAAAACTTATGTTAGGACTTCAATGATCAAGATTGTCAGTTTACAGCTTTCTGAGTCCAGTAATGCTGAAATAGTGTTTCTGTTCAAATGAAGTGAAATCAAGCCCAAATCTGCTCAAAAGCTTTTCTCTCTATTAGAGAAAGCTGTTTCATTCAGTATTCAGTGCAAATCTTGCCAAACTGAAACATGCTTATGTCTTATGAAATAAAATGTCTTCTGCAATGCTGTAAGACAGTTTTTAATGTGTTAGAAGTTATATACACAAAAACTAATGTTAGGACTGCAATGATCAAGATTGTCAGTTTACAGCTTTCTGAGTCCAGTAATGTTGAAATAGTGTTTCTGTTCAAATGAAGTGAAATCAAGCCCAAATCTGCTCAAAAGCTTTTCTCTCTATTAGAGAAAGCTGTTTCATTCAATATTCAGTGCAAATCTTGCCAAACTGAAACAAGCTTATGCCTTATGAAGTACAATGTTTTCTGCAATGCTGTAAGACAGTTTTTAATGTGTTAGAAGTTATATGCACAAAAACTTAAATGATCAAGATTGTCAGTTTACAGCTTTCTGAGTCCAGTAATGCTGAAATAGTGTTTCTGTTCAAATGAAGTGAAATCAAGCCCAAATCTGCTCAAAAGCTTTTCTCTCTATTAGAGAAAGCTGTTTCATTCAGTATTCAGTGCAAATCTTGCCAAACTGAAACTTGCTTATGTCTTATGAAATGAAATGTTTTCTGCAATGCTGTAAGACAGTTTTTAATGTGTTAGAAGTTATATACACAAAAACTAATGTTAGGACTGCAATGATCAAGATTGTCAGTTTACAGCTTTCTGAGTCCAGTAATGTTGAAATAGTGTTTCTGTTCAAATGAAGTGAAATCAAGCCCAAATCTGCTCAAAAGCTTTTCTCTCTAATTAGAGAATGCGGTTTCATTCAGTATTAAGTGCAAATCTTGCCAAACTGAAACAAGCTTATGTCTTATGAAATGAAATGTTTTTGCAATGCTGTAAGACAGTTTTTAATGTGTTAGAAGTTATATACACAAAAACTAATGTTAGGACTTCAATGATCAAGATTGTCAGTTTACAGCTTTCTGAGTCCAGTAATGCTGAAATAGTGCTTCTGTTCAAATGAAGTGAAATCAAGCCCAAATCTGCTCAAAAGCTTTTCTCTCTATTAGAGAAAGCTGTTTCATTCAATATTCAGTGCAAATCTTGCCAAACTGAAACATGCTTATGTCTTATGAAATAAAATGTTTTCTGCAATGCTGTAAGACAGTTTTTAATGTGTTAGAAGTTATATGCACAAAAACCTATGTTAGGACTTCAATGATCAAGATTGTCAGTTTACAGCTTTCTGAGTCCAGTAATGCTGAAATAGTGTTTCTGTTGAAATGAAGTGAAATCAAGCCCAAATCTGCTCAAAAGCTTTTCTCTCTATTAGATAAAGCGGTTTCATTCAGTATTCAGTGCAAATCTTGCCAAACTGAAACAAGCTTATGTCTTATGAAATAAAATGTTTTCTGCAATGCTGTAAGACAGTTTTTAATGTGTTAGAAGTTATATACACAAAAACTTATGTTAGGACTTCAATGATCAAGATTGTCAGTTTACAGCTTTCTGAGTCCAGTAATGCTGAAATAGTGTTTCTGTTCAAATGAAGTGAAATCAAGCCCAAATCTGCTCAAAAGCTTTTCTCTCTATTAGAGAAAGCTGTTTCATTCAGTATTCAGTGCAAATCTTGCCAAACTGAAACATGCTTATGTCTTATGAAATAAAATGTCTTCTGCAATGCTGTAAGACAGTTTTTAATGTGTTAGAAGTTATATACACAAAAACTAATGTTAGGACTGCAATGATCAAGATTGTCAGTTTACAGCTTTCTGAGTCCAGTAATGTTGAAATAGTGTTTCTGTTCAAATGAAGTGAAATCAAGCCCAAATCTGCTCAAAAGCTTTTCTCTCTATTAGAGAAAGCTGTTTCATTCAATATTCAGTGCAAATCTTGCCAAACTGAAACAAGCTTATGCCTTATGAAGTACAATGTTTTCTGCAATGCTGTAAGACAGTTTTTAATGTGTTAGAAGTTATATGCACAAAAACTTATGTTAGGACTTCAATGATCAAGATTGTCAGTTTACAGCTTTCTGAGTCCAGTAATGCTGAAATAGTGTTTCTGTTGAAATGAAGTGAAATCAAGCCCAAATCTGCTCAAAAGCTTTTCTCTCTATTAGATAAAGCTGTTTCATTCAGTATTCAGTGCAAATCTTGCCAAACTGAAACAAGCTTATGCCTTATGAAGTACAATGTTTTCTGCAATGCTGTAAGACAGTTTTTAATGTGTTAGAAGTTATATGCACAAAAACTTAAATGATCAAGATTGTCAGTTTACAGCTTTCTGAGTCCAGTAATGCTGAAATAGTGTTTCTGTTCAAATGAAGTGAAATCAAGCCCAAATCTGCTCAAAAGCTTTTCTCTCTATTAGAGAAAGCTGTTTCATTCAGTATTCAGTGCAAATCTTGCCAAACTGAAACTTGCTTATGTCTTATGAAATAAAATGTTTTCTGCAATGCTGTAAGACAGTTTTTAATGTGTTAGAAGTTATATACACAAAAACTAATGTTAGGACTGCAATGATCAAGATTGTCAGTTTACAGCTTTCTGAGTCCAGTAATGTTGAAATAGTGTTTCTGTTCAAATGAAGTGAAATCAAGCCCAAATCTGCTCAAAAGCTTTTCTCTCTAATTGAGAATGCGGTTTCATTCAGTATTCAGTGCAAATCTTGCCAAACTGAAACATGCTTATGTCTTATGAAATAAAATGTTTTCTGCAATGATGTAAGACAGTTTTTAATGTGTTAGAAGTTATATACACAAAAACTAATGTTAGGACTGCAATGATCAAGATTGTCAGTTTACAGCTTTCTGAGTCCAGTAATGTTGAAATAGTGTTTCTGTTCAAATGAAGTGAAATCAAGCCCAAATCTGCTCAAAAGCTTTTCTCTCTATTAGAGAAAGCTGTTTCATTCAATATTCAGTGCAAATCTTGCCAAACTGAAACAAGCTTATGCCTTATGAAGTACAATGTTTTCTGCAATGCTGTAAGACAGTTTTTAATGTGTTAGAAGTTATATGCACAAAAACTTATGTTAGGACTTCAATGATCAAGATTGTCAGTTTACAGCTTTCTGAGTCCAGTAATGCTGAAATAGTGTTTCTGTTGAAATGAAGTGAAATCAAGCCCAAATCTGCTCAAAAGCTTTTCTCTCTATTAGATAAAGCGGTTTCATTCAGTATTCAGTGCAAATCTTGCCAAACTGAAACAAGCTTATGTCTTATGAAATAAAATGTTTTCTGCAATGCTGTAAGACAATTTTTAATGTGTTAGAAGTTATATACACAAAAACTTATGTTAGGACTTCAATGATCAAGATTGTCAGTTTACAGCTTTCTGAGTCCAGTAATGCTGAAATAGTGTTTCTGTTCAAATGAAGTGAAATCAAGCCCAAATCTGCTCAAAAGCTTTTCTCTCTATTAGAGAAAGCTGTTTCATTCAGTATTCAGTGCAAATCTTGCCAAACTGAAACATGCTTATGTCTTATGAAATAAAATGTCTTCTGCAATGCTGTAAGACAGTTTTTAATGTGTTAGAAGTTATATACACAAAAACTAATGTTAGGACTACAATGATCAAGATTGTCAGTTTACAGCTTTCTGAGTCCAGTAATGTTGAAATAGTGTTTCTGTTCAAATGAAGTGAAATCAAGCCCAAATCTGCTCAAAAGCTTTTCTCTCTATTAGAGAAAGCTGTTTCATTCAATATTCAGTGCAAATCTTGCCAAACTGAAACAAGCTTATGCCTTATGAAGTACAATGTTTTCTGCAATGCTGTAAGACAGTTTTTAATGTGTTAGAAGTTATATGCACAAAAACTAATGTTAGGACTGCAATGATCAAGATTGTCAGTTTACAGCTTTCTGAGTCCAGTAATGTTGAAATAGTGTTTCTGTTCAAATGAAGTGAAATCAAGCCCAAATCTGCTCAAAAGCTTGTCTCTCTATTAGAGAAAGCTGTTTCATTCAATATTTAGTGCAAATCTTGCCAAACTGAAACAAGCTTATGCCTTATGAAGTACAATGTTTTCTGCAATGCTGTAAGACAGTTTTTAATGTGTTAGAAGTTATATGCACAAAAACTTATGTTAGGACTTCAATGATCAAGACTGTCAGTTTACAGCTTTCTGAGTCCAGTAATGCTGAAATAGTGTTTCTGTTGAAATGAAGTGAAATCAAGCCCAAATCTGCTCAAAAGCTTTTCTCTCTATTAGATAAAGCTGTTTCATTCAGTATTCAGTGCAAATCTTGCCAAACTGAAACAAGCTTATGCCTTATGAAGTACAATGTTTTCTGCAATGCTGTAAGACAGTTTTTAATGTGTTAGAAGTTATATGCACAAAAACTTAAATGATCAAGATTGTCAGTTTACAGCTTTCTGAGTCCAGTAATGCTGAAATAGTGTTTCTGTTGAAATGAAGTAAAATCAAGCCCAAATCTGCTCAAAAGCTTTTCTCTCTATTAGAGAAAGCTGTTTCATTCAGTATTCAGTGCAAATCTTGCCAAACTGAAACTTGCTTATGTCTTATGAAATAAAATGTTTTCTGCAATGCTGTAAGACAGTTTTTAATGTGTTAGAAGTTATATACACAAAAACTAATGTTAGGACTGCAATGATCAAAATTGTCAGTTTACAGCTTTCTGAGTCCAGTAATGTTGAAATAGTGTTTCTGTTCAAATGAAGTGAAATCAAGCCCAAATCTGCTCAAAAGCTTTTCTCTCTAATTGAGAATGCGGTTTCATTCAGTATTAAGTGCAAATCTTGCCAAACTGAAACAAGCTTATGTCTTATGAAATGAAATGTTTTTTGCAATGCTGTAAGACAGTTTTTAATGTGTTAGAAGTTATATACACAAAAACTAATGTTAGGACTTCAATGATCAAGATTGTCAGTTTACAGCTTTCTGAGTCCAGTAATGCTGAAATAGTGCTTCTGTTCAAATGAAGTAAAATCTAGCCCAAATCTGCTCAAAAGCTTGTCTCTCTATTAGAGAAAGCTGTTTCATTCAATATTCAGTGCAAATCTTGCCAAACTGAAACATGCTTATGTCTTATGAAATAAAATGTTTTCTGCAATGCTGTAAGACAGTTTTTAATGTGTTAGAAGTTATATGCACAAAACCTAATGTTAGGACTTCAATGATCAAGATTGTCAGTTTACAGCTTTCTGAGTCCAGTAATGCTGAAATAGTGTTTCTGTTCAAATGAAGTGAAATCAAGCCCAAATCTGCTCAAAAGCTTTTCTCTCTATTAGAGAAAGCTGTTTCATTCAGTATTCAGTGCAAATCTTGCCAAACTGAAACATGCTTATGTCTTATGAAATAAAATGTTTTCTGCAATGCTGTAAGACAGTTTTTAATGTGTTAGAAGTTATATACACAAAAACTAATGTTAGGACTGCAATGATCAAGATTGTCAGTTTACAGCTTTCTGAGTCCAGTAATGTTGAAATAGTGTTTCTGTTCAAATGAAGTGAAATCAAGCCCAAATCTGCTCAAAAGCTTTTCTCTCTATTAGAGAAAGCTGTTTCATTCAATATTCAGTGCAAATCTTGCCAAACTGAAACAAGCTTATGCCTTATGAAGTACAATGTTTTCTGCAATGCTGTAAGACAGTTTTTAATGTGTTAGAAGTTATATGCACAAAAACTTATGTTAGGACTTCAATGATCAAGATTGTCAGTTTACAGCTTTCTGAGTCCAGTAATGCTGAAATAGTGTTTCTGTTGAAATGAAGTGAAATCAAGCCCAAATCTGCTCAAAAGCTTTTCTCTCTATTAGATAAAGCGGTTTCATTCAGTATTCAGTGCAAATCTTGCCAAACTGAAACAAGCTTATGTCTTATGAAATAAAATGTTTTCTGCAATGCTGTAAGACAATTTTTAATGTGTTAGAAGTTATATACACAAAAACTTATGTTAGGACTTCAAGGATCAAGATTGTCAGTTTACAGCTTTCTGAGTCCAGTAATGCTGAAATAGTGTTTCTGTTCAAATGAAGTGAAATCAAGCCCAAATCTGCTCAAAAGCTTTTCTCTCTATTAGAGAAAGCTGTTTCATTCAGTATTCAGTGCAAATCTTGCCAAACTGAAACATGCTTATGTCTTATGAAATAAAATGTCTTCTGCAATGCTGTAAGACAGTTTTTAATGTGTTAGAAGTTATATACACAAAAACTAATGTTAGGACTGCAATGATCAAGATTGTCAGTTTACAGCTTTCTGAGTCCAGTAATGTTGAAATAGTGTTTCTGTTCAAATGAAGTGAAATCAAGCCCAAATCTGCTCAAAAGCTTTTCTCTCTATTAGAGAAAGCTGTTTCATTCAATATTCAGTGCAAATCTTGCCAAACTGAAACAAGCTTATGCCTTATGAAGTACAATGTTTTCTGCAATGCTGTAAGACAGTTTTTAATGTGTTAGAAGTTATATGCACAAAAACTTATGTTAGGACTTCAATGATCAAGAGCGGGGTCAAGTTGGTTTTGTTTTCGATATTCGTGACACATTCAGCAGTAAACGCCAATAACTCCAAAACGAATTGCCCTACAAAAATCTAAACAGTGTGACCTCCAAAAGGGAAAAGCTGATAATGTTTCACATCCTTCTTTTTCTATATTTTCCCTCGATATAATAAGCACGGACCCGTGCAAGCCGTCGCAATGTGCAGAAAGCCGGGAGAGAACGCTCTCAGCAGAGCCTTCAGTTAGGGACCGTGGGGGAAGTGCAAACTTTCTTCGTTTTTTGCTGTAGCTCAGTAGGCGTTGTTTTTGTAATAGCTTTTTAGTTAAAGGGCATATAGACATGATAACAGTGTCAATCAATAGTGGGGAACCGTGGACATTTTTCACAACCTCTTTTTTGCCCCTACAGGCAGAAACGGGAATTGCATGTCCAAAATTAACATTCTTTTTGTAATAACTTTCTACAGCAAGGAGACAGAGACATAAAGACAGTGTCCATCAATAGAGGGGGGGCAATGGGTATTTTTCACAATATTCTCTTTTTACTCCAAGTGGCTGATTAGGGAAATGCATGTCCAAAATTAACCTTCTATTTGTAATAACTTTCTACAGCAGTGAGACAGAGACATGAAACCAGAGTCAATCAATAGAGGGAGACAGTGCACATTTTTCACAACCTTTCTTTTTACCCCTACTGGTAGAAAAGGGAATTACATGTCCAAAATTAGCCTCCTTTTTGTAATAACTTTCTACAGCAGGGAGACAGAGACATGAAACAAGTGTCAATCAGTAGAGGGAGAGAGTGGACATTTTTCACAACCTTTCATTTTACCCCAAGTGCCTGATTAGGGAACTGCATGTCCAAAATTAACATTATTTTTGTAATAACTTTCTACAACAGGGAGACAGAGACATGAAACCACTGTCAATCAATTGAGGGGAAGAGTGGACATTTTTCACAACCTTTCTTTTTACCCCTGCTGGTAAAAGAGGGAATTGCATGTCCAAAATGAACCTTCTTTTTGTAATAACTTTCTACAGCAGGGAGACAGAGACATGAAACCACTGTCAATCAATAGAGGCGGACAGTGGACATTTTTCACAACCTTTTTTAAACCCCTACTGGGAAAAAAGGGAATTGCATGTCCAAAAATAACCTTCTTTTTGTAATAACTTTCTACAGCAGGGAGACAGAGACATGAAACCAGTGTCAATCAATAGAGGGAGAGAGTGGACATTTTTCACAACCTTTCATTTTACCCCAAAAGGCTGATTAAGGAACTGCATGTCCAAAATTATCCTTCTTTTTGTAATAACTTTCTACAGCAGGGAGACAGAGACATGAAACCACTGTCAATCAATAGAGGGGGAGAGTGGACATTTTTCACAACCTTTCTTTTTACCCCTGCTGGTAAAAAAGGGAATTGCATGTCCAAAATGAACCTTCTTTTTGTAATAACTTTCTACAGCAGGGAGACAGAGACATGAAACCACTGTCAATCAATAGAGGGGGACAGTGGACATTTTTCACAACCTTTTTTAAACCCCTACTGGGAAAAAAGGGAATTGCATGTCCAAAAATAACCTTCTTTTTGTAATAACTTTCTACAGCAGGGAGACAGAGACATGAAACCAGTGTCAATCAGTAGAGGGGGAAAGTGGACTTTTTTCACAACCTTTCTTTTTACCCCTACTGGTAGAAAAGGGAATTGCATGTCCAAAATTAGCCTCCTTTTTGTAATAACTTTCTACAGCAGGGAGACAGAGACATGAAACCAGTGTCAATCAGTAGAAGGAGAGAGTGGACATTTTTCACAACCTTTCATTTTACCCCAAGTGCCTGATTAGGGAACTGCATGTCCAAAATTAACCTTATTTTTGTAATAACTTTCTACAGCAATGAGACAGAGACATGAAACCAGTGTCAATCAATAGAGGGGGAGAGTGGACATTTTTCACAACCCTGATTTTTACCCCTACTGGTAGAAAAGGGAATTACATGTCCAAAATGAACCTTCTTTTTGTAATAACTTTCTACAGCAGGGAGACAGAGACATGAAAACAGTGTCAATCAATAGAGGGAGAGAGTGGACATTTTTCACAACCTTTCATTTTACCCCAAGTGGCTGATTAGGGAACTGCATGTCCAAAATTATCCTTCTTTTTGTAATAACTTTCTACAGCAGGGAGACAGAGACATGAAACCATTGTCAATCAATAGAGGGGGAGAGTGGACATTTTTCACAACCTTTCTTTTTACCCCTGCTGGTAAAAGAGGGAATTGCATGTCCAAAATGAACCTTCTTTTTGTAATAACTTTCTACAGCAGGGAGACAGAGACATGAAACCACTGTCAATCAATAGAGGCGGACAGTGGACATTTTTCACAACCTTTTTTAAACCCCTACTGGGAAAAAAGGGAATTGCATGTCCAAAAATAACCTTCTTTTTGTAATAACTTTCTACAGCAGGGAGACAGAGACATGAAACCAGTGTCAATCAATAGAGGGAGAGAGTGGACATTTTTCACAACCTTTCATTTTACCCCAAGTGGCTGATTAAGGAACTGCATGTCCAAAATGATCCTTCTTTTTGTAATAACTTTCTACAGCAGGGAGACAGAGACATGAAACCACTGTCAATCAATAGAGGGGGAGAGTGGACATTTTTCACAACCTTTCTTTTTACCCCTGCTGGTAAAAAAGGGAATTGCATGTCCAAAATGAACCTTCTTTTTGTAATAACTTTCTACAGCAGGGAGACAGAGACATGAAACCACTGTCAATCAATAGAGGGGGACAGTGGACATTTTTCACAACCTTTTTTAAACCCCTACTGGGAAAAAAGGGAATTGCATGTCCAAAAATAACCTTCTTTTTGTAATAACTTTCTACAGCAGGGAGACAGAGACATGAAACCAGTGTCAATCAGTAGAGGGGGAAAGTGGACATTTTTCACAACCTTTCATTTTACCCCAAGTGCCTGATTAGGGAACTGCATGTCCAAAATTAACCTTATTTTTGTAATAACTTTCTACAGCAATGAGACAGAGACATGAAACCAGTGTCAATCAATAGAGGGGGAGAGTGGACATTTTTCACAACCCTGATTTTTACCCCTACTGGTAGAAAAGGGAACTGCATGTCCAAAATGAACCTTCTTTTTGTAATAACTTTCTACAGCAGGGAGACAGAGACATGAAACCACTTTTAATCAATAGAGGGGGACAGTGGACATTTTTCACAAGCTTTCGTTTTACCCCAAGTGGCTTATTAGGGAATTGCATGTCCAAAATTAACCTTCTTTTTGTAATAACTTTCTACAGCAGTGAGACAGAGACATGAAACCAGAGTCAATCAATAGAGGGAGACAGTGCACATTTTTCACAACCTTTCTTTTTACCCCTACTGGTAGAAAAGGGAATTATATGTCCAAAATTAGCCTCCTTTTTGTAATAACTTTCTACAGCAGGGAGACAGAGACATGAAACAAGTGTCAATCAGTAGAGGGAGACAGTGGACATTTTTCACAACCTTTCATTTTACCCCAAGTGCCTGATTAGGGAACTGCATGTCCAAAATTAACATTATTTTTGTAATAACTTTCTACAACAGGGAGACAGAGACATGAAACCAGTGTCAATCAGTAGAAGGAGAGAGTGGACATTTTTCACAACCTTTCTTTTTACCCTTACTGGTAGAAAAGGGAATTGCATGTTCAAAATGAACCTTCTTTTTGTAATAACTTTCTACAGCAGGGAGACAGAGACATGAAACCACTTTTAATCAATAGAGGGGGACAGTGGACATTTTTCACAAGCTTTCGTTTTACCCCAAGTGGCTTATTAGGGAATTGCATGTCCAAAATGAACCTGCTTTTTGTAATAACTTTCTACAGCAGGGAGACAGAGACATGAAACCAGTGTCAATCAATAGAGGGGGAGAGTGGACATTTTTCACAACCTTTCATTTTACCCCTACTGGTAAAAAAGGGAATTGCATGTCCAAAATAAACCTTCTTTTTGTAATAACTTTCTACAGAAGGGAGACAGCGACATGAAACCAGTGTTAATCAATAGAGGGGGAGAGTGGACATTTTTCACAACCTTTCATTTTACCCCAAGTGGCTTATTAGGGAATTGCATGTCCAAAATTAACCATATTTTTGTAATAACTTTCTACAGCAGGGAGACAGAGACATGAAACCAGTGTCAATCAATAGAGGGGGAGAGTGGACATTTTTCACAAGCTTTCGTTTTACCCCAAGTGGCTTATTAGGGAATTGCATGTCCAAAATTAACCTTCTTTTTGTAATAACTTTCTACAGCAGTGAGACAGAGACATGAAACCAGAGTCAATCAATAGAGGGAGACAGTGCACATTTTTCACAACCTTTCTTTTTACCCCTACTGGTAGAAAAGGGAATTACATGTCCAAAATTAGCCTCCTTTTTGTAATAACTTTCTACAGCAGGGAGACAGAGACATGAAACAAGTGTCAATCAGTAGAGGGAGAGAGTGGACATTTTTCACAACCTTTCATTTTACCCCAAGTGCCTGATTAGGGAACTGCATGTCCAAAATTAACATTATTTTTGTAATAACTTTCTACAACAGGGAGACAGAGACATGAAACCACTGTCAATCAATTGAGGGGGAGAGTGGACATTTTTCACAACCTTTCTTTTTACCCCAAGTGGCTGATTAGGGAACTGCATGTCCAAAATTATCATTCTTTTTGTAATAACTTTCTACAGCAGGGAGACAGAGACATGAAACCACTTTTAATCAATAGAGGGGGACAGTGGACATTTTTCACAAGCTTTCGTTTTACCCCAAGTGGCTTATTAGGGAATTGCATGTCCAAAAATAACCTTCTTTTTGTAATAACTTTCTACAGCAGGGAGACAGAGACATGAAACCAGTGTCAATCAGTAGAAGGAGAGAGTGGACATTTTTCACAACCTTTCATTTTACCCCAAGTGCCTGATTAGGGAACTGCATGTCCAAAATTAACCTTATTTTTGTAATAACTTTCTACAGCAATGAGACAGAGACATGAAACCAGTGTCAATCAATAGAGGGGGAGAGTGGACATTTTTCACAACCCTGATTTTTACCCCTACTGGTAGAAAAGGGAACTGCATGTCCAAAATGAACCTTCTTTTTGTAATAACTTTCTACAGCAGGGAGACATAGACATGAAACCAGTGTCAATCAATAGAGGGGGAGAGTGGACATTTTTCACAACCTTTCATTTTACTCCAAGTGGCTGATTACGGAACTGCATGTCCAAAATTATCATTCTTTTTGTAATAACTTTCTACAGCAGGGAGACAGAGACATGAAACCAGTGTCAATCAATAGAGGGAGAGAGTGGACATTTTTCACAACCTTTAATTTTACCCCAAGTGGCTGATTAGGGAACTGCATGTCCAAAATTAACCATCTATTTCTAATAACTTTCTACAGCAGTGAGACAGAGACATGAAACCAGTGTCAATCAATAGAGGGGGACAGTGGACATTTTTCACAACCTTTCTTTTTACCCCTACTGGTAGAAAAGGGAATTGCATGTCCAAAATTTACATTCTTTTTGTAATAACTTTCTACAGCAGGGAGACATAGACACGAAACCAGTGTCAATCAATAGAGGGGGAGAGTGTACATTTTTCACAACCTTTCGTTTTACCCCAAGTGGCTTATTAGGGAATTGCATGTCCAAAATTATCCTTATTTTTGTAATAACTTTCTACAGCAGGGAGACAGCTACATGAAACCAGTGTCAATCAATAGCGGGAGAGAGTGGACATTTTTCACAACCTTTCATTTTACTCCAAGTGGCTGATTAGGGAACTGCATGTCCAAAATTATCATTCTTTTTGTAATAACTTTCTACACCAGGGAGACAGAGACATGAAACCACTGTTAATCAATAGAGGGGGAGATTGGACATTTTTCACAACCTTTCTTTTTACCCCTACTGGTAAAAAAGGGAATTGCATGTCCAAAATAAACCTTCTTTTTGTAATAACTTTCTACAGCAGTGAGACAGGTACATGAAACCAGTGTCAATCAGTAGAGGGAGAGAGTGGACATTTTTCACAACCCTGAATTTTACCCCTACTGGTAGAAAAGGGAATTGCATGTCCAAAATAAACCTTCTTTTTGTAATAACTTTCTACAGCAGGGAGACAGAGACATGAAACCACTGTCAATCAATAGAAGGGGACAGTGGACATTTTTCACAACCTTTCTTCTTACCCCTACTGATAGAAAAGGGAATTGCATGTCCAAAATTGACATTCTTTTTGTAATAACTTTCTACAGCAGGGAGACATAGACATGAAACCAGTGTCAATCCATAGAGGGAGAGAGTGGACATTTTTCACAACCTTTAATTTTACCCCAAGTGGCTGATTAGGGAACTGCATGTCCAAAATTAACCTTCTATTTGTAATAACTTTCTACAGCAGTGAGACAGAGACATGAAACCAGTGTCAATCAATAGAGGGGGACAGTGGACATTTTTCACAACCTTTCTTTTTACCCCTACTGGTAAAAAAAGGGAATTATATGTCCAAAATAAACCTTCTTTTTGTAATAACTTTCTACAGCAGTGAGACAGGTACATGAAACCACTGTCAATCAATGGAGGGGGGCAGTGGACATTTTTCACAACCTTTAATTTTACCCCTACTGGTAGGAAAGAAAAATGACTTTTCTTCAACAGTTTTGTTTCAACATAGTTTTGTTGATCAAAACATACTTTAACATTACGACAGAAATTTTTATTTAGTTTTATTCATTAACTTTCAGTAAAATCATTTTTGTGTGGAATTGGAAAATCGCATTTGTGTGTATGTGTGTGTGTGTGTGTGTATATACACTCAAGTTTCTTTTTTTTATTTTATTAAAAGGTTTTTAGAACTAAATCAATATCAATAACTATTGACATTTTTACAATATTTAAAGTCAAACACATATAAAACTAAAAGATATTGAATAAAAACCGAAAAAAGAGCTTAATTGCAGAAAAACAGGTGTTTGGCAGTCACATTAAAGTTACACACAGATTTTAAGATTTTGAAATCATGTCCCTCAAACTTATGGGACATATCTAATCAAAATGTAGCTATGTAAGAGGGAGGGACACATTAATTAATTAATTAACATTTCCTGTTCATAAATGTAGGGGTGTAGTTCAATCTCGGCCAATACAGCAAAACATTTGCAAATTTACAAATAATAAATATATATATATATATATATATTTTTTTTTTTTTTCGAACATCACTATTTAAAAATAAAAAAAATTAAAAAATTTGTTTTTAAAATAAACAATTAATTTATAACATGATATTTTGAGGTTACAGTTCGGGGCAGCCACCAGCCATTGGAAAGTACCCAAAAAATTATAATTATGATACAGTTTTAAGCTTACTGATATTTTACATTTTATGGGGGGTTTAAATAAATAACACAAGGATCTTGGTAAATATCTAATGTTTGAATACTTAAATGCATTTTTCAATTGTTTTTTGGTTGTGGGACATTACTTGGCACCAATTCTGTGCTGCTCATATTCATATCAGACATTTTAGTTGACAGATGAAGGCTGTGATACAGTAGTTGTTCACTAGATGGATAGGATAAGAAATGTGAGCAAGGTCCTGCTAAATTCAAGAAGATACAATGACCAACAAATACATAAATCATGTTAGTATGTACTGTAAGTATAGTATTATTACTGCACTACTAGATCATTAAAATAATTTAAATAATGTTTTTACATAATTACAAGTTTTGATAATTTGTTAACACTATTTAATGCATTACTATACATTAACTGAATATGAACAATATATATATTTTAGAGCATTTATCAATCTTTTAATGTTTTAATGTTACTTGATTTATTTTTGTTCATGTTGATTCACAGTACATTAACTGATGTTAACAGATACACAACTGAAAGTTAATAATGTATTTTTAGTATGTAATAATAGAATTAATACTATAAAACATATTTAATGGTATTAAACTATAAAACACATTTAATGGTACTCGATGGCGCCGCAGATGGCTGCTTCAGTGCTTGGCTCTCCAGTGTTTGTGCTGTTTTTGTTCGTTTTTCCTGTTTTTTGTTTAACAAACACGATCAGTTTCACCAGGGATGAACTGCTGAACATTCGGCAGAAAACACCACAAGATCTTTTACCGGATTTAAATTATTCAGACGTTTTACTGAATGTTGTTATCGGAGGAGCGGCGGCGCTGATCAAGCGCTTCAGGACGTGCAGACGGGGGAAGCGAGCGGGAGCGCTCGTCAGACTCAGGAAGCGCGGATTTCGAACGCCGTTGCCTAGCATCCATCTGGCAAATCTCCGCTCTCTACCCAACAAAACAGACGAACTCCTTCTGCTTTCTCGGACAAATAAGGATTTGTCTCACTCTGCTGCTCTGTGTTTCACGGAAACCTGGCTGAATGACGCCATACCGGACAGCGCGCTCCATCTGCCGGGCTTTCAGCTGTTCAGAGCGGATCGCGAATCAGAATCGACTGGGAAATCGCGCGGCGGCGGGACATGCTTTTACATCAATGAACAGTGGTGTACAGATGTAACTGTGTTAAAGAAGATGTGCTGTCCTGATTTAGAAATGCAGTTTGTCAACTGCAAGCCATTCTATTCGCCACGGGAGTTTCACTCGTTCATTCTGGTGAGTGTTTACATCCCTCCGTAAGCGCATGTGAGCTCAGCTTTTCAGAAACTCGCTGATCAGATCACAGACACAGAACAGCAACACCCGGACTCTGTTTTAATCATTCTTGGGGACTTTAACAAAGCCAATCTCTCCCGTGAACTGCCAAAATACAGACAGCATGTTACATGTCCCACCAGAGACAGTAATATATTGGATCACTGTTACACCACAATAAAGGATGCATTTCACTCTGTTCCACGAGCAGCTTTGGGAAATTCTGATCACTGTCTGATTCATCTTATACCATCCTACAAGCAAAAACTTAAATCAGCTAAACCTGTAGTAAGGACTGTGAAGAGATGGACCAGCGAAACAGAGCAGGATTTACAATCTTGTTTTGACCTCACTGATTGGAGTATTTTTGAAGCTGCTACCACCGATCTGGACGAACTCACAGAGACTGTAACATCCTATATTAGTTTCTGTGAGGATATATGCATTCCTACCAGGACTTATTTAACATTCAACAATGATAAGCCATGGTTTACAGTAAAACTCAGACATCTTCGTCAGGCCAAAGAGGATGCCTACAGAAATGGGGACAGGGTCTTGTACAATCAGGCCAGGAACACACTGAACAAAGAGATCAGAGCGGCTAAAAAGACCTACGCTAAAAAGTTGGAAGACCAGTTTACTTCCAACGACTCAACTTCAGTGTGGAGAGGTCTAAGAGCCATCACGAACTACAAGACACCATCCCCTTGCACTGAGGCTAATCAACGACTTGCTAACGACCTGAATGAGTTTTATTGCAGATTTGAAACCCCCATCACCCATTCTGACCATCTCCCTACACAACCATTAACACATCCTGCAATCCCACCCTCCACACCTCCTGCTCTTCAGATCTGTGAAGATGATGTGCGCCAGGTCTTCAAGAAGAACAAAAGAAGAAAAGCACCAGGCCCAGATGGTATTACACCAGCCTGTCTGAAAACCTGTGCTGACCAGCTGGCCCCCATCTTTTCACAGATCTTCAACAGATCCCTGGAGTTGTGTGAAGTGCCTTCCTGCTTCAAACGCTCCACCATCATCCCCATCCCAAAGAAACCCAAGATAGCAGAACTTAACGACTACAGACCTGTGGCTCTAACGTCTGTCGTCATGAAGTCGTTTGAAAAACTGGTTCTGGCTTATCTGAAGGACATCACTGGACCCTTACTGGACCCCCTCCAGTTTGCTTACCGAGCAAACAGGTCCGTGGATGATACAATCAACATGGGATTGCACTTTATCCTGCAACATCTGGACAAAACAGGGACTTATGTGAGGATCCTATTTGTGGACTTTAGTTCGGCATTCAACACCATCATCCCAACAGCCCTTCAGACCAAACTGACCCAGCTCTCTGTTCCTAGCTCTATCTGTCAGTGGATCACCAGCTTTCTGACAGATAGGCAACAGTTAGTGAGACTGGGGAAATTCACATCAAACAGCTGCTCCACCAACACTGGTGCCCCTCAGGGATGTGTTCTCTCCCCTCTGCTCTTCTCCCTGTACACCAATGACTGCACCTCTAAAGACCCCTCTGTCAAGCTCCTAAAGTTTGCAGACGACACTACAGTCCTCGGCCTCATCCAGGACGGTGATGAGTCTGCTTACAGACAAGAGGTTGAGCAGCTGGCTGTCTGGTGCAGTCTTAACAACCTGGAGCTGAACACGCTCAAAACAGTGGAGATGATCGTGGACTTTAGGAGAAACCCCCCTGCACTCCCCCCACTCACCATCATGAACAGCACTGTGACTGCAGTGTAGTCATTCAGATTCCTGGGAACCACCATCTCTCAGGACCTGAAGTGGGACAATCACATTGACTCCATTGTTAAAAAGGCCCAGCAAAGGTTGTATTTCCTTCGCCAGCTGAGGAAGTTTAACCTGTCACAGGAGCTGCTGAAACAGTTCTACTCGGCCGTCATTGAGTCTGTCCTCTGTACTTCAATAACTGTCTGGTTTGGTTCAGCAACAAAATCAGACATCAGAAGACTACAGAGAACTGTTCGGACTGCTGAAATTATTTATTGGTGCTCCCCTGCCCACCCTTCAATAACTGTATACATCCAGAGTGAGGAAAAGGGCTCAGAAAATCACTCTGGATCCCTCACATCCAAGTCACCCCATCTTTGAACTTTTGCCATCTGGCCGGCGCCTCAGAGCCGCAAACACCAGAACAGCAAGGCACAAGAACAGTTTCTTCCCCCAGGCAATCTACCTCATGAACAGTTAAATGTTCCCTACTTATGCTTATAAACGTGCAATATCCTTATATTTATTTGTTAACCCTCCATCCTAGAACATTCCTGCATCTCACTCAATCCTATTCCATTATCATTTATAGCACAATTGTTTATACACTTATTTATTTGTCAATTTGTTAATCTCATTTTTTTTGTGTGTGTGTGTGTTGTTGTCTCTGTGTACTGGAAGCTTATGTCACTAAAACAAATTCCTTGTATGCGTAAGCATACTTGGCAATAAAGCTCTTTCTGATTCTGATTCTGATTCATATTGTTCAAGTTAACATGCACAGTTAAGTACTGTTAACATATTAAAGGAACATTCCACTTTTTTCGAAATAGGCTCATTCTCAAACTCCCAGTTTATACCATTTTTGAATCCATTCAGCCAATCTCAGGTTTTGAGACCAGCAGCATGGCATTCAGAAATGACCATAGAGTATGGATATTTTTCCTATTTAAAACTTTCCTCTTTTGTAGTTATATTGTGTACTAAGATCGGTGAAAAATGTAAAGTTGTGTTTTTCTAGGCCATATGATTAAAAACTATACTCATTCCGGTGTAATAATCAAGGAACGATGCAGCCATAACATGAGTGCAGCAGTCGCAGTGATATCACTGCAGTAAAACTGGAGAATGAGCATATTTTCAAAAAAAGAGTGTTCCTTTAAACCTTATTGTAAACCAATATCAAAGGTTTATATTTTGTTGTCTGTGTGCATGGTGTTTAACCATTTCATTGCTGTAACCCTTAAAACCAGACTGCCAAACGGCTAATATCAATGCATGCACACCTCTTTCCCAATGACACACCCC
Organism: Carassius auratus; assembly: GCF_003368295.1. Taxonomy (NCBI): domain Eukaryota; kingdom Metazoa; phylum Chordata; class Actinopteri; order Cypriniformes; family Cyprinidae; genus Carassius; species Carassius auratus. Next base: position 19,837 of record NW_020527184.1, on the reverse strand, counting down.
GTTCTAGCTCTTCTTCTCGTAAGAGGGCTACTTCGGCTGGTGGCCAGGGTGATGTGAGGGTTACCGTGTGGGCTTCCCCGACAAGCGAACCTCCTCGGGCCACACCCCTCTCACATACGCCGCAGCCGGTTGAGTTCCCGGATGAGTTTGCTGGACCCTCTCAGGCTCCTGACATCTCATTCGGGGCTTGCGAAGAGGACCGTATGTCGATCACTGCATCACAAGGCGGGCTTGAGTCCTCGGGAGATGAGGGTTCGGCTGTGTTGCCTCCCTCGGGAGTGCCAGTGTTGTCTGAATCTGATCCCGAGCTGACGGCCGTGCTTTCCAGGGCAGCGGAGAGCATCGGGCTTGAGTGGAATCCTCCACCCTGTCCCGAGCGCTCGAGGCTGGATGATTGGTTCCTGGGGGCTGCTCATGCGGATCGCCAGCACCCCCCTCTGGTTCCTTTCTTCCCGGAAGTGCACCAGGAAGTAATTAGTTCATGGAAGGCACCTTTAACTGCCCGAAACCGTTCTGGTTCTTCCTCCGCCTTCACTGCCCTCGATGGCGGGGCGGCCAAGGGGTATGCTGGGATTCCCCCGGTGGAGCGTTCTGTTGCGATGCAACTGTGTCCACAGATCGCCTTCGCTTGGCGTGGTGGTCCCAAGCTGCCCTCCAAGGCCTGTAAGTTCTCATCCACGCTTGTGCCCAAGGCTTACAGAGCTGCGGGCCAGGCCGCTTCTGCCCTGCATGCCATGGCCTCACTTCAAGTCTATCAGGCCAAGCTGCTCCAGCAGCTGCACGAGGGCGGTGCTGACCCAGGGGTTTTTCAGGAGGCGCGCACTGCTACCGACCTCGCTCTCCGGGCGACGAAGGTCACTGCGCGCTCCTTGGGTCAGGTGATGTCCACTTTGGTGGTCCAGGAGCACCACCTATGGCTGAACCTGGCAGACATGAGGGAGTCTGATCGGGCTCAGCTCCTCAACTCCCCGGTCTCCCAGGATGGCCTCTTCGGCGACACGGTAGAGAGCTTTGCCCAGCAGTTCTCTGCCGCCCAGAAGCAGTCTGAGGCCATCAGACACATCTTGCCCCGGCGGCCCACTGCTGCTTCCACCCTGCCGCCGGCGCAACCTCAGCCTGCTTGTCAACGAGGGCGCCCCCCTACGGCCTCCTCCACTCCCGCTCGGCCACAGCAGGAGCCTTCACCCCGGCTGCAGCGAGGAGATGGCCGCAGAAGGGCGGCGCAACCCGTCTCTGCCCCTAAACCTGCCAAACGCCAGGCCAAGCGGCGTTCCTGAGACGGGTGACCCGGAGTTGGAGACGTCAGCTCATCAGGAGATGGTAGCAGGACCACTCCTTCCCCCGGAGGAGGGCCGGGGGAGAATCCTTTGTTCTCGTTTTCTTTTTGTTCCGCCACTGGCCCCCAAACCTTCACTAAAAGAGCTGTTTCCTCTACCTCCGGGTCCCAAGAGGCCACGAACGACAGCTGGCGACGTGCTTCCTCGCTGCTCTCGTTCCCCTCTCCCCTTGCCAGTTTCCGTGCAAAGACGGCTCAAGAATGCTTCGCCTTCTCATGCCCTCCTTGCCACTTGGAGTCAGACGAGTGCCCGCACTCCACCCCCGCCTAGGGACGCTATGCCTCCCATGCCGGGGCTGTCTGCTCCACCACGCTGCCCCACTGTGGGTACGCCTGTAGTCCCCTTGACCCTGCTGGTTCGGTTCCATGTCGCAACTCGCTCGCCATCTCCTCCTGTGGAGTCACAAGCATCTGAGGTCGCTTCGTGCCATTCACATTCCAGGCAGGCTCAATCGTGCAGCCGATGAGCTCTCACGACAGCAGTCTCGCCCCGGGGAATGGAGACTCCACCCCCAGTCGGTTCAGCTAAATTGGGAACACTTCAGAGACGCTCAGGTAGACCTGTTTGCCTCTCCAGAAAATTCCCACTGCCAGTTGTTTTACTCCCTGACTGAGGGCACCCTCTGCACGGACGCCCTGGCACACAGCTGGCCGCTGGGCCTGCGAAAGTATGCGTTTCCTCCAGTGAGCCTTCTTGCACAGACGTGCAAGATCAGGGAGGACGAGGAGCAGGTCCTCATGGTTGCGCCTTTCTGGCCCGGCCGGACCTGGTTCCCCAAACTTGTACTCCTCGCGACAGCCCCACCATGGCCAATTGCTCTGAGGAGGGACCTTCTTTCTCAGAGACGGGGCACCCTCTGGCACCCACGTCCCGATCTGTGGAACCTACATGTGTGGGTTCTGGACGGGTCATGGAAGGTTTAGGTACCTTGCCACCACAGGTGGTAGCTACCATCACTTCAGCTAGAGCCATGTCCACCAGACATGCCTATGCTTTGAAGTGGAACCTCTTCGTCACTTGGTGTTCTTCACAGCATGAGGACCCCTGGAAATGCCCGATTGGGTCAGTGCTTTCCTTTCTTCAGGAGGGGTTGGAACGAAAGCTGTCTCCTTCCACCCTAAAGGTCAATGTGGCTGCCATTTCGGCTCACCATGATCCTGTTGAAGGTAAGTCTCTTGGAAGGCACGATCTGATAATCAGGTTCCTGAGAGGAGCAAGGAGGCTCAATCCGCCTCGCCCTCAGTAAGTCCCCTCTTGGGACATCGCAGTGGTTCTATCCAGTGTTGGGAAGGTTACTTTGGAAATGTAATAGGTTACAGATTACCAGTTATCCTATTTAAAATGTAATAGTAGTGTAACTTTTTTAATTACTTTAAAAAAGTAATGTAACTAATTACTTTTGAGTACTTTTTGATTACTTTTATAAATTTCTAATGAATGTTTATTTGCAACTGTTAATCATCTTCCACCATTTACACCAGGCATGTTTAACCTTAAAGTAGTGCTCAATACTGTCAGACTTTCACCATCCTTCATCACTTGAATTAAGATGATCACATTTGAACACATTCACCACACAATCAGACTTTAGTACTGCCTTTTACTTCAATGAGATCTGTTCAATGCCGATTTAAAATCAAAAGAAATAGTTTATAGATACTGTTTTTGAAACCAAATCTTTCATTATCCATCCATCTCTCTCATGACTTTAATACTGAAGATTTTTATTTGACTTTTACCATGTTTTGTAAGTGCATTTTTTTTTGGCAAATGAATTACCACTTGTATTTATTTTTACTACAAAGTCCATGGTTAAACCACGCTTAGTACCATACCATAGGCTACATAAATTTTCCTAAGGGTTGTGTTTTTGTATGCACTAGCTCCCCCTAAACCTATGATAAAATATGATGATTTGTCTGCTAAATTACTGCTGTAACATTACAATAGATAATAATGACGTCGTTTATACAGTATTTTGAGTGAGTGTGAGCAATGTGCTGCTGTTGCTTGACTAAAAGACAAAACTTCATTAGCATATTTACAGATGAGACTGGCCTATACCTGAAACCCTGAACAGAAGTGTCGCTTCTGCTCCAGCTTACACAGTTCACTCCGGTCTCTCTCTCTCTCGCATTGAGTCTGATCCAAACCGTTCGGCGGAGGCGCAGAGAGCGCGCGAGCCCAACCATTGCCAGTCACGACTGCCAGTCATGAATCATTGCCGATTCATGATTTATTAGAGATTCGGAAATAATCGCTTTAGTATATTCGGCCTGCAATTATACAATAACAATATTTAAGTAGAGGGCCAAATCGTCTGCCGGGCCACCGGGAATAGTCCCGGTTCTCCCGATGTCCAGTCAGCGCCTGATTTCCACAGACACACAGGTCGTGCAGGATTCATATTCAGTCTTTTTGCGGCTTAATAATCACAGACACCAGTCCATATCACGTTTTTATTCAAGTGTACGACCTACTTTTGATTTATTCATCCAAAATGTGGCATATTTCTCAGTAGAGCTAAAGTTTTTATCTTTGAAAACTGCACTCCTGACGGCTTTGGCTTCAGTGAAGAGGGTCGGGGACCTGCAGGCATTTTCAGTTGACGAAGCGTGCCTGGAATTCGGGCCGGCTAGCTGTCACGTTATATTGAGACCCCGGCCTGGGTACGTGCCCAAAGTTCCCACCACTCCTTTTAGGGATCAGGTGGTGAACTTGCAAGCGCTGCCCCTGGAGGAGGCAGACCCAGCCCTGGTGCTGCTCTGTCCAGTACGTGGGCTCCGCACCTACGTGGACAGAACTCGGTGCCTTAGGACCTCAGACCAGCTCTTTGTCTGTTACGGAGGCCAGCAGAAGGGAAAGGCTGTCTCCAAGCAGAGGTTATCCCACTGGATAGTGGATGCTATTGTCCTGGCTTATCAGGCTCGAGACCTGCCATGCCCCCTAGGGGTGAGAGCTCACTCAACTAGGAGCGTAGCTTCCTCCTGGGCGCTGGCGCATGGCGCCTCGCTAGCAGACATCTGTAGAGCTGCGGGCTGGGCGACACCTAACACATTCGCAAGATTTTATAATCTCCGCGTAGAGCCCGTGTCCTCCCGGGTACTCGCCCCTTCGGGCCAGTAAGGACCTGCTCGCTGTCAATCCACTTGCTGCGCCATTCCACTCCGCGGACTGGATGGGTGCGCTATTTCCCTCAGGTGAGTTCCTCAGTCAGAACCCTGGGTTCCTCCAGCACTGTTGATGTCCAACACTTGCGTACATGCCCTTTGGTCAGCCATGTGTGGGACTAGGTGCCTCTATGTGTCGTGATTCCCCTTCTGGGTAATCCCACGTGTGTATGTCCACAGTAAGTCTCTCCGCAGCATGTGTCTTTCCCTTGGCAAGCCCTTGCCAGCTCTGTCGTTGAAACTTCCACCCTGCGAGCTGGGTACCTCAGAGTTCTTACGTATCACCACCTTGGTAGATACCTGCTTTCTGTAAGTCCTCCCACGGGCAGGCAGCCTGCTAGCATATGTCCAGCTGGAATATGCTACCCAGTGTATTCTGTGTGAGCTATAGGCCCTCACTCGTGCTGGCCTCACGACAGGGTGCTTTCACTCACACGGGTCGCTGGAAGACAGCCATGTGGCGTTTTGTAAGGGACCCCATTCGTAACGTCGAAAGTGACCGACTGAAAGGGAACGTCTTGGTTACGTATGTAACCCTCGTTCCCTGAAGGAGGGAACGGAGACGTTACGTCCCCTTGCCACATCGCTGTTCCGCTGAACGGCCAGGTCACTGGCTCGGCTCCTCAGCGAAGACTTGAATGCGAGTTGCTTGCGTTGCTCCTTATATACCCGCTCTGCGGGGCGGAGCTCGCGATGCAAATTCTGCAGACCAAGGTACTTTGTGTACCATTGGCTCGTTTTGTACCACTCGAAGGTGATTGGGCTCTCTGGCGAGATCCCATTCGTAACGTCTCCGTTCCCTCCTTCAGGGAACGAGGGTTACATACGTAACCAAGAAGTTTTACTTATAGAAAACACACAATCAATTTCTTGTCTTCCATTTTTGTACCTCTTTTTTAATCATTCCGAGACAGACAGAGTGATACCATTTTTCACAGTTGCTGCACTGAATCTAGTGGAAATAAAAATTGTCACAAGTAAACTTAATTTTTAATTGTATTGAACATATGTTACGTTCGGGAACCCAGGGAAAAACAGGAGACGAGAGATCCAAACGCACTGTGAGTTTAATGGGTAATCCAAAATCAGAATCCAACAAGCAGGGGTCAAAACCAAAAATCCATCCAAACAAACAAACAGGAATAGGAACAGGAATAGAACTTGAAACTCAGAAGGCGAGGAAACTGGGTGACGGAAAGAAAGGACTCCATAAAAACAAACAGAAACAGACCGGTTAATATAGGCAGGGAAATGACTATCAAGTGAAGACACCCGAGTGCAATTAACAGGAGTGCAATTACTGTGATGAAGGGACAAGGCTTTGTGGGAATTGTAGTGCCTGCGGTGAGGTGCCTATGGGGAAGTGAGACCACTAGTGGAGACTCAGGGAAACAGAGACCGGACAGCCTGACAACATATTAAGTTAAAAATAAACTGTTATTCATTCTTTTATTAATCCATTATTAAGATATTAATAGTAAATTCAGCTTAAAATCATCAAATTGTAATATAGACAATTGAAAAAACAGTAAAAATAATAAAACCTTTTGATCTGTATTGACCTAATACAAAATACTACTTAATATTTGATGTAAAGTAATTTCTGTATTATCTGCATACTAATTATCGGCATAATAATTATCTATTTAGTTGAATTAATTTAACATTTCAGCTCTACAGATTGTATAACACCTCATCTTCATGGGGAAGTTGTGGCCTAGTCCCAACTGCTCCCCGGGCGCTCCAGCATAAATGGCTGCCTACTGCTCCGGTGTGTGTTCATGGTGTGTGTGTGTGTGCACTTTGGATGGGTTAAATGCAGAGCACAAATTCTGAGTATGGGTCACCATACTTGGCTGAATTTCATGTCATTTCACTACTTACTAATTTCTCAATGAAGGAGCCATGCTTCCAACTGGACACTCTTTTCCACACAGGGAGCAATGCTGTTTGGGGTTGAATACTGAAAATACAATATCACAAATCAAAGTTTTATTTTAACCATTTGGTCAGACAGACAGACAGACGGACCGACCAGTGTATCGACAAACAGATAGACAGACAGACATACACTAACCTAAAGGATTATTAGGAACACCATACTAATACTGTGTTTGACCCTCTTTCGCCTTCAGATCTGCCTTCATTCTATGTGGCATTCATTCAATAAGGTGCTGAAAGCATTATTTAGAAATGTTGGCCCATATTGATAGGATAGCATCTTACAGTTGATAGAGATTTGTGGGATGCACATCCTGGGTACGAAGCTCCCGTTCCACCACATACCAAAGATGCTCTATTGGGTTGAGATCTGGTGACTTTGGGGCCATTTTAGTACAGTGAACTCATTGTCATGTTCAAGAAACCAATTTGAAATGATTCGAGCTTTGTGACATGGTGCATTATCCTGCTGGAAGTAACCAGCAGAGGATTGGTAGATGGTGGTCATAAAGGGATGGACATGGTCAGAAACAATGCTTAGGTAGGCCGTGGCATTTAAACGATGCCCAATTGGCACTAAGGAGCATAAAGTGTGCCAAGAACGCATCCCCCACACCATTACACCACCACCACCAGCCTGCACAGTGGTAACAAGGCATGATGGATCCATGTTCTCATTCTGTTTATGCCAAATTCTGACTCTACCATCTGAATGTCTCAACAGAAATCGAGACTCATCAGATCAGGCAACATTTTTCCAGTCTTCAACTGTCCAATTTTGGTGAGCTTAAAAATAGCTAGCCTAGTTTTCTTATTTGTAGTGGAGATGAGTGGTACCCGGTGGGGTCTTCTGCTGTTGTAGCCCATCCGCCTCAAGGTTGTTCGTGTTGTGGCTTCTCAAATGCTTTGCTGCATACCTCGGTTGTAACGAGTCGTTATTTCAGTCAAAGTTGCTCTTCTATCAGCTTGAATCAGTCAGCCCATTCTCCTCTGACCTCTAGCATCAACAAGGCATTTTTGCCCACAGGACTGCCGCATACTGGATGTTTTTCCCTTTTCACACCAGTCTTTGTAAACCCTAGAAATGGTTGAACGTGAAAATCCCAGTAACTGAGCAGATTGTGAAATACTCAGACTGGCCCGTCTGACACCAACAACCATGCCACGCTCAAAATTGCTTAAATCACCTTTCTTTCCCATTCTGAAATTCAGTTTGGAGTTCAGGAGATTGTCTTGACCAGGACCACACCTCTAAATGCATTGAAGCAACTGTCATGTGATTGGGGATTGGATTGTACGCTGAAATTTTCTACTGACAGCTACAGATAAAGACATACACAGACATAGGCATAATGTGGATGCTGCACACTGGTGGTGGATGAGGAGATACCCCCTGTCTATGTAAAGCGCTTTGAGTGCCTAGAAAAGCGCTATATAAATGTAAGGAATTATTATTATTAAATATATGGAAATGTATTTAAAATACAAATACAAAATACTGTGTGGGAAAATGTATTTAAATGCAAATACAAAATACTGTGTGGAAAAAATTTATTTAAATACAAATACAGTATTTTAGCAAATCAGCAAATCAAAATAGTTCAATTAGGTGATATGTAAAGACAAAAACAATGTTTTGTTTACTTTAACAACTTTTATAAATACACATTTCTCTGTACATTAGGTCATGGAGAACTCTAAAAATTACTTATATATATAAGTATAATATATATAATTATATATATTACTTATATTATAATTACTAAAATGTAGATATATCAATTATATATCAATTGCTCCCAGACTCATTACCTTCACTCCGCACAGCTGTTTCATCCACTCACACACTTACACACACACCTGGTGCCCCTTGTCAATGAGTATATATTCTCCACTCTCACATCAGTCTGTCAGGCTGTATTTATTGTGTAATGTAAATTGGCTGCGTCTGCACTTGTCTCCGTGATTTGTTTCTGTTTTGTTTTGCCTTGATGGCCTTATTGTTCTCATTTATTAAAAAGTAATTTCTTCCCTGCACTTGGACCCAGACGCTGTCCTTCCCACTGCTCCGTTTCTACCACGCCCTGACATCTTCAAAGGGATAGTTCACCCATAAATGAAAATTTTATCACCATTTACTGACCTCTGTCCTCCCAAATGTTTGACTTTCTTTCTTCACATGAACACAAGCAAATCATTTTTATTTTTATTTTAAACATGCAGTTCTCTAAACAGCCACTAGGGCTAAAAAGAAAGGTTGTGAAAAATGTCCACTGTCCCCCTCTATTGATTGACAGTGGTTTCATGTCTCTGTCTCCCTGCTGTAGAAAGTTATTACAAAAAGAAAGATTATTTTGGACATGCAATTCCCTTTTTTACCAGTAGGGGTAAAAAGAAAGGTTGTGAAAAATGTCCACTGTCCCCCTCTATTGATTGACAGTGGTTTCATGTCTCTGTCTCCCTGCTGTAGAAAGTTATTACAAAAAGAAGGTTCATTTTGGACATGCAATTCCCTTTTCTACCAGAAGGGGAAAAAAAAGGGGTTGTGAAAAATGTCCACTCTCTCCCTCTACTGATTGACACTAGTTTCATGTACCTGTCTTACTGCTGTAGAAAGTTATTACAAAAAGAAGGTTTATTTTGGACATGCAATTCCCTTTTTTACCAATAGGGGTAAAATTAAAGGTTGTGAAAAATGTCCACTGTCCCCCTCTATTGATTGACAGTGGTTTCATGTACCTGTCTCACTGCTGTAGAAAGTTATTACAAAAAGAAGGTTCATTTTGGACATACAATTCCCTTTTTTTACCAGTAGGGGTAAAAAGAAAGGTTGTGAAAAATGTCCACTGTCCCCCTCTATTGATTGACACTGGTTTCATGTCTCTGTCTCACTGCTGTAGAAAGTTATTACAAATACAAGGTTAATTTTGGACATGCAGTCCCCTAATCAGCCACTTGGGGTAAAATTAAAGGTTGTGAAAAATGTCCACTCTCTCCCTCTATTGATTGACACTGGTTTCATGTCTATGTCTCCCTGCTGTAGAAAGTTATTACAAAAAGAATGTCAATTTTGGACATGCAATTCCCTTTTCTACCAGTAGGGGTAAAAAGAAAGGTTGTGAAAAATGTCCACTGTCCCCCTCTATTGATTGACACTGGTTTCATTTCTCTGTCTCACTGCTGTAGAAAGTTATTACAAAAAGAATGATAATTTTGGACATGCAGTTCCCTAATCAGCCACTTGGGGTAAAATGAAAGGTTGTGAAAAATGTCCACTCTCCGCCTCTTTTGATTGACAGTGGTTTCATGTCTCTGTCTCCCTGCTGTAGAAAGTTATTACAAAAAGAAGGGTAACTTTGGACATGCAGTTCCCTAATCAGCCACTTGGGGTAAAATGAAAGGTTGTGAAAAATGTCCACTCTCTCCCTCTATTGATTGACACTGGTTTCATGTCTCTGTCTCCCTGCTGTAGAAAGTTATTACAAAAAGAAGGATAATTTTGGACATGCAATTCCGTTTTTTACCAGTAGGGGTAACAAAAAAAGGTTGTGAAAAATGTCCACTGTCCTCGTCTATTGATTGACAGTGGTTTTATGTCTCTGTCTCCCTGCTGTAGAAAGTTATTAAAAATGAAGGTTCATTTTGGACATGCAATTCCCTTTTTTACCAGTAGGGGTAAAAAGAAAGGTTGTGAAAAATGTCCACTCTCCCCCTCTATTGACTGACAGTGGTTTCATGTCTCTGTCTCACTGCTGTAGAAAGTTATTACAAAAAGAAGGAATAGTTTTGGACATGCAGTTCCCTAATCAGCCACTTGGGGTAAAATGAAAGGTTGTGAAAAATGTCCACTCTCTCCCTCTATTGATTGACACTGGTTTCATGTCTCTGTCTCCCTGCTGTAGAAAGTTATTACAAAAAGAATGATAATTTTGGACATGCAGTTCCCTAATCAGCCACTTGGGGTAAAATGAAAGGTTGTGAAAAATGTCCACTCTCCGCCTCTTTTGATTGACAGTGGTTTCATGTCTCTGTCTCCCTGCTGTAGAAAGTTATTACAAAAAGAAGGGTAATTTTGGACATGCAGTTCCCTAATCAGCCACTTGGGGTAAAATGAAAGGTTGTGAAAAATGTCCACTCTCTCCCTCTATTGATTGACAGTGGTTTCATGTCTCTGTCTCCCTGCTGTAGAAAGTTATTACAAAAAGAAGGTTAATTTTGGACATGCAATTCCGTTTTTTACCAGTAGGGGTAACAAAAAAAGGTTGTGAAAAATGTCCACTGTCCTCGTCTATTGATTGACAGTGGTTTTATGTCTCTGTCTCCCTGCTGTAGAAAGTTATTAAAAATGAAGGTTCATTTTGGACTTGCAATTCCCTTTTTTACCAGTAGGGGTAAAAAGAAAGGTTGTGAAAAATGTCCACTCTCCCCCTCTATTGACTGACAGTGGTTTCATGTCTCTGTCTCACTGCTGTAGAAAGTTATTACAAAAAGAAGGATAGTTTTGGACATGCAGTTCCCTAATCAGCCACTTGGGGTAAAATGAAAGGTTGTGAAAAATGTCCACTCTCTCCCTCTATTGATTGACACTGGTTTCATGTCTCTGTCTCCCTGCTGTAGAAAGTTATTACAAAAAGAAGGTTAATTTTGGACATGCAATTCCCTTTTTTACCAGTAGGGTTAACAAAAAAAGTTTGTGAAAAATGTCCACTGTCCTCGTCTATTGATTGACAGTGGTTTTATGTCTCTGTCTCCCTGCTGTAGAAAGTTATTACAAAAAGAAGGTTCATTTTGGACATGCAATTACCGTTTTTACCAGTAGGGGTAAAATGAAAGGTTGTGAAAAATGACAACTGTCGCCCTCTATTCATTGACACTGGTTTCATGTCTCTGTGTCCCTGCTGTAGAAAGTTATTACAAAAAGAAGATTCATTTTGGACATGCAATTCCCTCTTTTACCAGTAGGGGTAAAAAGAAAGGTTGTGAAAAATGTCCACTCTCCCCCTATATTGACTGACAGTGGTTTCATGTCTCTGTCTCCCTGCTGTAGAAAGTTATTACAAAAAGAAGGAAAATTTTGGACATGCAGTTCCCTAATCAGCCACTTGGGGTAAAATGAAAGGTTGTGAAAAATGTCCACGCTCTCCCTCTATTGTTTGACACTGGTTTCATGTCTCTGTCTCACTGATGTAGAAAGTTATTACAAAAAGAATGTTCATTTTGGACATGCAATTCCCTTTTTTACCAGTAGGGGTAAAAAGAAAGGTTGTGAAAAATGTCCACTTTCCCCCTCTATTGATTGACACTGGTTTCATGTCTCTGTCTCACTGCTGTAGAAAGTTATTACAAACAGAAGGTTAATTTTGGACATGCAGTTCCCTAATCAGCCACTTGGGGTAAAATGAAAGGTTGTGAAAAATGTCCACTCTCTCCCTCTATTGATTGACACTGGTTTCATGTCTCTGTCTCACTGCTGTAGAAAGTTATTACAAACAGAAGGTTAATTTTGGACATGCAATTCCCTTTTTTACCAGTAGGGGTAAAAAGAAAAGTTTTGAAAAATGTCCACTGTCCCCCTCTATTGATTGACAGTGGTTTCATGTCTCTGTCTCCCTGCTGTAGAAAGTTATCACAAAAATAAGGTTAATTTTGGACATGCAATTCCCTTTTTTACCAGTAGGGGTAAAAAGAAAGGTTGTGAAAAATGTCCACTTTCCCCCTCTATTGATTGACACTGGTTTCATGTCTCTGTCTCACTGCTGTAGAAAGTTATTACAAACAGAAAGTTAATTTTGGACATGCAGTTCCCTAATCAGCCACTTGGGGTAAAATGAAAGGTTGTGAAAAATGTCCACTCTCTCCCTCTATTGATTGACACTGGTTTCATGTCTCTGTCTCACTGCTGTAGAAAGTTATTACAAACAGAAGGTTAATTTTGGACATGCAATTCCCTTTTTTACCAGTAGGGGTAAAAAGAAAAGTTTTGAAAAATACCCACTGCATCCCTCTATTGATTGACAGTGGTTTCATGTCTCTGTCTCCCTGCTGTAGAAAGTTATTACAAAAAGAAGAATAATTTTGGACATGCAGTTCCCTAATCAGCCACTTGGAGTAAAATGAAAGGTTGTGAAAAATGTCCACTCTCTCCCTCTATTGATTGACACTGGTTTCATGTCTCTGTCTCCCTGCTGTAGAAAGTTATTACAAAAATAAGGATAATTTTGGACATGCAATTCCCTAATAAGCAACTTGGGGTAAAACGAAATGTTGTGAAAAAATGTCCACTCTCTCCCTCTACTGATTGACACTGGTTTCATGTCTCTGTCTCCCTGCTGTAGAAAGTTATTACAAAAAGAAGGTTAATTTTGGACACGCAATTCCCTTTTTTACCAGTAGGGGTAAAAAAAAAAGGTTGTGAAAAATGTCCACTGTCCCCCTCTATTGATTGACAGTGGTTTCATGTCTCTGTCTCCCTGCTGTAGAAAGTTATTACAAAAACAAGGTTCATTTTGGACATCCAATTCCCTTTTTTACCAGTAGGGGTAAATAGAAAGGTTGTGAAAAATGTCCACTGTCTCCCACTATTGATTGACACTAGTTTCATGTATCTGTCTCTTTGCTGTAGAAAGGTATTACAAAACGAAGGTTAATTGTGGACATGCAATTACCTTTTCTACCAGTAGGGGTAAAAGAAAGGTTGTGAAAAATGACAACTGTCGCCCTCTATTGATTGACACTGGTTTCATGTCTCTTTGTCCCTGCTGTAGAAAGTTATTACAAAAAGAAGGTTCATTTTGGACATGAATTTCCCTTTTTTACCAGTAGGGGTAAAAAGAAAGGTTGTGAAAAATGTCCACTCTCTCCCTCTATTGACTGACACTGGTTTCATGTCTCTGTCTCCCTGCTGTAGAAAGTTATTACAAACATAAGGTTAATTTTTAACATGCAATTCCCTAATAAGCCACTTGGGGTAAAACGAAAGGGTGTGAAAAATGTCCACTCTCCCCCTCTATTGATTGACACTGGTTTTGTGTCTATGTCTCACTGCTGTAGAAAGTTATTACAAAAAGAAAGTTACTTTTGGACATGCAATTCCCTTTTTTACCAGTAGGGGTAAAAAGAAAGGTTGTGAAAAATTTCCACTTTCCCCCTCTATTGATTGACAGTGGTTTCATGTCTCTGTCTCCCTGCTGTAGAAAGTTATCACAAAAATAAGGTTAATTTTGGACATGCAATTCCCTTTTTTACCAGTAGGGGTAAAAAGAAAGGTTGTGAAAAATGTCCACTTTCCCCCTCTATTGATTGACACTGGTTTCATGTCTCTGTCTCACTGCTGTAGAAAGTTATTACAAACAGAAAGTTAATTTTGGACATGCAGTTCCCTAATCAGCCACTTGGGGTAAAATGAAAGGTTGTGAAAAATGTCCACTCTCTCCCTCTATTGATTGACACTGGTTTCATGTCTCTGTCTCACTGCTGTAGAAAGTTATTACAAACAGAAGGTTAATTTTGGACATGCAATTCCCTTTTTTACCAGTAGGGGTAAAAAGAAAAGTTTTGAAAAATACCCACTGCATCCCTCTATTGATTGACAGTGGTTTCATGTCTCTGTCTCCCTGCTGTAGAAAGTTATTACAAAAAGAAGAATAATTTTGGACATGCAGTTCCCTAATCAGCCACTTGGAGTAAAATGAAAGGTTGTGAAAAATGTCCACTCTCTCCCTCTATTGATTGACACTGGTTTCATGTCTCTGTCTCCCTGCTGTAGAAAGTTATTACAAAAATAAGGATAATTTTGGACATGCAATTCCCTAATAAGCAACTTGGGGTAAAACGAAATGTTGTGAAAAAATGTCCACTCTCTCCCTCTACTGATTGACACTGGTTTCATGTCTCTGTCTCCCTGCTGTAGAAAGTTATTACAAAAAGAAGGTTAATTTTGGACACGCAATTCCCTTTTTTACCAGTAGGGGTAAAAAAAAAAGGTTGTGAAAAATGTCCACTGTCCCCCTCTATTGATTGACAGTGGTTTCATGTCTCTGTCTCCCTGCTGTAGAAAGTTATTACAAAAACAAGGTTCATTTTGGACATCCAATTCCCTTTTTTACCAGTAGGGGTAAATAGAAAGGTTGTGAAAAATGTCCACTGTCTCCCACTATTGATTGACACTAGTTTCATGTATCTGTCTCTTTGCTGTAGAAAGGTATTACAAAACGAAGGTTAATTGTGGACATGCAATTACCTTTTCTACCAGTAGGGGTAAAAAGAAAGGTTGTGAAAAATGACAACTGTCGCCCTCTATTGATTGACACTGGTTTCATGTCTCTTTGTCCCTGCTGTAGAAAGTTATTACAAAAAGAAGGTTCATTTTGGACATGAATTTCCCTTTTTTACCAGTAGGGGTAAAAAGAAAGGTTGTGAAAAATGTCCACTCTCTCCCTCTATTGACTGACACTGGTTTCATGTCTCTGTCTCCCTGCTGTAGAAAGTTATTACAAACATAAGGTTAATTTTTAACATGCAATTCCCTAATAAGCCACTTGGGGTAAAACGAAAGGGTGTGAAAAATGTCCACTCTCCCCCTCTATTGATTGACACTGGTTTTGTGTCTATGTCTCACTGCTGTAGAAAGTTATTACAAAAAGAAAGTTACTTTTGGACATGCAATTCCCTTTTTTACCAGTAGGGGTAAAAAGAAAGGTTGTGAAAAATTTCCACTTTCCCCCTCTATTGATTGACAGTGGTTTCATGTCTCTGTCTCCCTGCTGTAGAAAGTTATTACAAAAAGAAGGATAATTTTGGACATGCAATTCCTTTTTTTACCAGTAGGGGTAAAAAAAAGGTTGTGAAAAATGTCCACTGTCCCCCTCTATTGATTGACAGTGGTTTCATGTCTCTGTCTCCCTGCTGTAGAAAGTTATTACAAAAAGAAAGTTCATTTTGGACATGCAATTCCCTTTTTTACCAGTAGAAGTAAAAAGAAAGGTTGTGAAAAATGTCCACTCTCCCCATCTATTGATTGACAGTGGTTTCATGTTTCTGTCTCCCTGCTGTAGAAAGTTATTACAAAAAGAAGGATAATTTTGAACATGCAGGTCCCTAATCAGCCACTTGGAGTAAAATGAAAGGTTGTGAAAAATGTCCATTCTTCCCCTCTATTGATTGACTCTGGTTTTGTGTCTATGTCTCACTGCTGTAGAAAGTTATTACAAAAAGAATGTCAATTTTGGACATGCAATTCCCTTTTCTACCAGTAGGGGTAAAAAGAAAGGTTGTGAAAAATGTCCACTTTCTCCCTCTATTGATTGACAGTGGTTTCATGTCTCTGTCCCCTGCTGTAGAAAGTTATTACAAAAAGAAGGTTAATTTTGGACATGCAATTCCCTTTTCTACCAGTAGGGGTAAAAAAAAGGTTGTGAAAAAATGTCCACTGTCCCCCTCTATTGATTGACAGTGGTTTCATGTCTCTGTCTCCCTGCTGTAGAAAGTTATTACAAAAAGAAGGTTCATTTTGGACATGCAAAGGTTAATTTTGGACATGCAATTCCCTTTTTTACCAGTAGGGGTAAAAAGAAAGGTTGTGAAAAATGTCCACTCTCCCCCTCTATTGATTGACAGTGGTTTCATGTCTCTGTCTCCCTGCTGTAGAAAGTTATTACAAAAAAGGAGGCTAATTTTGGACATGCAATTCCCTCTTCTACCAGTAGGGGTAAAAAGAAAGGTTGTGAAAAATGTCCACTTTCCCCCTCTATTGATTGACACTGGTTTCATGTCTCTGTCTCACTGTTGTAGAAAGTTATTACAAAAAGAAAGTTAATTTTGGACATGCAATTCCCTAATAAGCCACTTGGGGTAAAATGAAAGGTTGTGAAAAATGTCCACTCTCCCCCTCTATTGATTGACACTGGTACCATGTCTATGTCTCCCTGCTGTAGAAAGTTATTACAAAAATAAGGTTAATTTTGGACATTCAGTTCCCTAATCAGCCACTTGGGGTAAAATGAAAGGTTGTGAAAAATGTCCACTCTCTCCTTCTACTGATTGACACTGGTTTCATGTCTCTGGTTCCCTGCTGTAGAAAGTTATTACAATAAGGAGGCAAATTTTGGACATGCAATTCCCTTTTCTACCAGTAGGGGTAAAAAGAAAGGTTGTGAAAAATGTCCACTCTCTCCCTCTATTGATTGACACTGGTTTCATGTCTCTGTCTCACTGCTGTAGAAAGTTATTACAAACAGAAGGTTAATTTTGGACATGCAATTCCCTTTTTTACCAGTAGGGGTAAAAAGAAAAGTTTTGAAAAATGTCCACTGTCCCCCTCTATTGATTGACAGTGGTTTCATGTCTCTGTCTCCCTGCTGTAGAAAGTTATTACAAAAATAAGGTTAATTTTGGACATGCAATTCCCTAATCAGCCACTTGGGGTAAAATGAAAGGTTGTGAAAAATACCCACTGCCCCCCTCTATTGATTGACAGTGGTTTCATGTCTCTGTCTCTCTGCTGTAGAAAGTTATTACAAAAAGAAGAATAATTTTGGACATGCAGTTCCCTAATCAGCCACTTGGAGTAAAATGAAAGCTTGTGAAAAATGTCCACTCTCTCCCTCTATTGATTGACATTGGTTTCATGTCTCTGTCTCCCTGCTGTAGAAAGTTATTACAAAAATAAGGATAATTTTGGACATGCAATTCCCTAATAAGCCACTTGGGGTAAAAACGAAATGTTGTGAAAAATGTCCACTCTCTCCCTCTACTGATTGACACTGGTTTCATGTCTCTGTCTCCCTGCTGTAGAAAGTTATTACAAAAAGAAGGTTAATTTTGGACATGCAATTCCCTTTTTTACCAGTAGGGGTAAAAAAAAAAGGTTGTGAAAAATGTCCACTGTCTCCCACTATTGATTGACAGTGGTTTCATGTCTCTGTCTCCCTGCTGTAGAAAGTTATTACAAAAACAAGGTTCATTTTGGACATCCAAATCCCTTTTTTACCAGTAGGGGTAAATAGAAAGGTTGTGAAAAAATGTCCACTTTCCCCCTCTATTGATTGACAGTGGTTTCATGTCTCTGTCTCCCTGCTGTAGAAAGTTATTACAAAAAGAAGGATAATTTTGGACATGCAATTCCTTTTTTTACCAGTAGGGGTAAAAAAAAGGTTGTGAAAAATGTCCACTGTCCCCCTCTGTTGATTGACAGTGGTTTCATGTCTCTGTCTCCCTGCTGTAGAAAGTTATTACAAAAAGAAAGTTCATTTTGGACATGCAATTCCCTTTTTACCAGTAGAAGTAAAAAGAAAGGTTGTGAAAAATGTCCACTCTCCCCATCTATTGATTGACAGTGGTTTCATGTTTCTGTCTCCCTGCTGTAGAAAGTTATTACAAAAAGAAGGATAATTTAGGACATGCAGGTCCCTAATCAGCCACTTGGAGTAAAATGAAAGGTTGTGAAAAAATGTCCATTCTTCCCCTCTATTGATTGACTCTGGTTTTGTGTCTATGTCTCACTGCTGTAGAAAGTTATTACAAAAAGAATGTCAATTTTGGACATGAAATTCCCTTTTCTACCAGTAGGGGTAAAAAGAAAGGTTGTGAAAAATGTCCACTTTCTCCCTCTATTGATTGACAGTGGTTTCATGTCTCTGTCCCCTGCTGTAGAAAAGTTATTACAAAAAGAAGGTTAATTTGGGACATGCAATTCCCTTTTTCTACCAGTAGGGGTAAAAAAAAGGTTGTGAAAAAATGTCCACTGTCCCCCTCTATTGATTGACAGTGGTTTCATGTCTCTGTCTCCCTGGCTGTAGAAAGTTATTACAAAAAGAAGGTTCATTTTGGACATGCAAAGGTTAATTTTGGACATGCAATTCCTTTTTTTACCAGTAGGGGTAAAAAGAAAGGTTGTGAAAAAATGTCCACTCTCCCCTCTATTGATTGACAGTGGTTTCATGTCTCTGTCTCCCTGCTGTAGAAAGTTATTACAAAAAAAGGAGGCTAATTTTGGACATGCAATTCCCTCTTCTACCAGTAGGGGTAAAAAGAAAGGTTGTGAAAAATGTCCACTTTCCCCCTCTATTGATTGACACTGGTTTCATGTCTCTGTCTCACTGCTGTAGAAAGTTATTACAAAAAATAAGGTTAATTTTGGACATTCAGTTCCCTAAATCAGCCACTTGGGGTAAAATGAAAGGTTGTGAAAAATGTCCACTCTCTCCTTCTACTGATTGACACTGGTTTCATGTCTCTGGGTTCCCTGCTGTAGAAAGTTATTACAATAAGGAGGCAAATTTTGGACATGCAATTCCCTTTTCTACCAGTAGGGGTAAAAAGAAAGGTTGTGAAAAATGTCCACTCTCTCCCTCTATTGATTGACACTGGTTTCATGTCTCTGTCTCACTGCTGTAGAAAGTTATTACAAACAGAAGGTTAATTTTGGACATGCAATTCCCTTTTTTACAGTAGGGGTAAAAAGAAAAGTTTTGAAAAATGTCCACTGTCCCCCTCTATTGATTGACACTGGTTTCATGTCTCTGTCTCACTGCTGTAGAAAGTTATTACAAAAATAATGATAATTTTGGACATGCAAATTCCCTAATAAGCCACTTGGGGTAAACGAAAATGTTGTGAAAAATGTCCACTCTCTCCCTCTACTGATTGACACTGGTTTCATGTCTCTGTCTCCCTGCTGTAGAAAGTTATTACAAAAAGAAGGTTAATTTGGACACGCAATTCCCTTTTTTACCAGTAGGGGTAAAAAAAAGGTTGTGAAAAATGTCCACTGTCTCCCACTATTGATTGACAGTGGTTTCATGTCTCTGTCTCCCTGCTGTAGAAAGTTATTACAAAAACAAGGTTCATTTGGACATCCAATTCCCTTTTTTACCAGTAGGGGTAAATAGAAAGGTTGTTGAAAAATGTCCACTGTCTCCCACTATTGATTGACACTAGTTTCATGTATCTGTCTCTTTGCTGTAGAAAGTTATTACAAAACGAAGGTTAATTGTGGACATGCAATTACCTTTTCTACCAGTAGGGATAAAAAGAAAGGTTGTGAAAAATGACAACTGTCGCCCTCTATTGATTGACACTGGTTTCATGTCTCTGTGTCCCTGCTGTAGAAAGTTATTACAAAAAGAAGGTTAAATTTGGACATGCAATTCCCTTATCAGCCACTTGGGGTTAAAATGAAAGGATGTGAAAAATGTCCACTGTCCGCCACTATTGATTGACACTCGTTTCATGTCTCACTGCTGTATAAGTTATTACAAAAAGAGGTTAATTTTGGACATGCAAATTCCCTTTTCTACCAGTAGTGGTAAAAAGAAAGGTTGTTAAAATGTCCACTGTCCCCCACTATTGATTGACACTGGTTTCATGTCTATATGCCCTTTATCTAAAAAG
>NW_020527183.1:0-31830 GCF_003368295.1 Carassius auratus | reverse complement strand
CTCTCTCTTTGCAGCAGTCTTCGCTTATGGCCATACCACCCTGGCTATGCCAGATCATGTCTGAGCTCGGAAGCTAAGCAGGTTTGGGCCTGGTTAGTAATTGGATGGGACACCCCTGGTAATACCAGTTGCTCTTAAGATTTTTGTAAATTTTTCACACAATTATATAATAATCTTGAAAAAAAAAAGAGTCAATGCCCATTCTTTGAATCTTAGCAGTCATGGACCTGTTAGTGTTGGATGGGAGACCCCCTCGGTAATACCAGGTGCTCTAATATTATTGGAAATTTATTACTAATTATATAATAATCTTAAAAAAAAAAAAAAAGAGTCAATGCCCGATCTCTTAATCTTAGCAGTATTGGCCTGGTTAGTGCTTGGATGGGAGACCGCCTCGGAATACCAGGTGCTGTAAGCTTTTGGATTTTCATTCCTACTTATATAATGTATGGGCGATTTGATTGGCTGATCTTTAAATAGTCTTCTCTTTGCAGTATCCTTCGCTTGCGACCGTAACAACCTGGCTATGCCTGATCTCGTCTGCTCTCGGAAGCTAAGCAGGGTTTGGTCCTGTATAATGTACCGGCGATTAGATTGGCTGATCTTTAAATAGCTCTCTCTTTGCAGCAGTCTTCGCTTATGGCCATTCCACCCTGGCTATGCCAGATCATGTCTGAGCTCGGAAACTAAGCAGGTTTCGGCCTGGTTAGTAATTGGATGGCAGACCCTGGTAATACCAGTTGCTTTAAGATTTTTGGAAATTTTTCACAAATTATATAATAATCTTGAAAAAAAAAAAAAGTCAATGCCCGATCTCTGAATAATAGCAGGTTTGCCTGGTTAGTACTTGGATGGAAGACGGCCGGGAAATACCAGTTGCTGTAAGATTTTTGGCAATTTTTTACTAATTACATAATAATCTTGCAAAAAAAAAAAAAAAGAGTAAATGCCCAATCTTTGAATCTTAGCAGGTTATGGACCTGTTTAGTGCTGGATGGAGACCGCCTCGGAATACCAGTTGCTGTAATATTTTTGGAAATTTGTACTAATTATATAATTATCTTGAAACAAAAAGAGTCAATGCCCAATCTTTGAATCTTAGCAGCTATGGACCTGTTTAGTGTTTGGATGGGAGACCGCCTCGGAAAACCAGGTGCTCTAATATTATTGGAAATCATTACTAATTATATAATAATCTTTAAAAAAAAAAAAAAGAGTCAATGCCCGATCTCTTAATCTTAGCAGGTATTGGCCTGGTTAGTGCTTGGATGGGAGACCGCCTGGGAATACCAGGTGCTTTAAGCTTTAGGGTTTTCTTTCCTACTTATATAATGTACCGGCGATTAGATTGGCTGATCTTTAAATAGCTCTCTCTTTGCAGCAGTCTTCGCTTATGGCCATACCACCCTGGCTATGCCAGATCATGTCTGAGCTCGGAAGCTAAGCAGGTTTGGGCCTGGTTAGTAATTGGATGGGAGACCCCCTGGTAATACCAGTTGCTTTAAGATTTTTGTAAAATTTTCACAAATTATATAATAATCTTGAAAAAAAAAAGAGTCAATGCCCATTCTTTGAATCTTAGCAGTCATGGACCTGTTTAGTGTTTGGATGGGAGACCGCCTGGAATACCAGGTGCTCTAATATTATTGGAAATTTATTACTAATTATATAATAATCTTAAAAAAAAAAAAAAAAAAAAAGAGCAATGCCCGATCTCTTAATCTTAGCAGGTATTGGCCTGGTTAGTGCTTGGATGGGAGACCGCCTCGGAATACCAGGTGCTGTAAGCTTTTGGATTTTCATTCCTACTTATATAATGTATGGGCGATTTGATTGGCTGATCTTTAAATAGTCTTCTCTTTGCAGTATCCTTCGCTTGCGACCGTAACAACCTGGCTATGCCTGATCTCGTCTGCTCTCGGAAGCTAAGCAGGTTTGGTCCTGTATAATGTACCGGCGATTAGATTGGCTGATCTTTAAATAGCTCTCTCTTTGCAGCAGTCTTCGCTTATGGCCATTCCACCCTGGCTATGCCAGATCATGTCTGAGCTCGGAAACTAAGCAGGTTTGGCCTGGTTAGTAATTGGATGGCAGACCCCCTGGTAATACCAGTTGCTTTAAGATTTTTGGAAATTTTTCACAAATTATATAATAATCTTGAAAAAAAAAAAAAGTCAATGCCCGATCTCTGAATCTTAGCAGGTTTTGCCTGGTTAGTACTTGGATGGGAGACGGCCTGGAAATACCAGTTGCTGTAATATTTTTGGCAATTTTACTAATTACATAATAATCTTGCAACAAAAAAAAAAAAAGAGTAAATGCCCAATCTTGAATCTTAGGAGGTATGGACCTGGTTTAGTGCTTGGATGGAGACCGCTCGGAAATACCAGTTGCTGTAATATTTTTGGAATTGTACTAATTATATAATTATCTTGAAACAAAAAGAGTCAATGCCCAATCTTTGAATCTTAGCAGCTATGGACCTGTTTAGTGTTTGGATGGGAGACCGCCTCGGAAAACCAGTGCTCTAATATTATTGGAAATTCATTACTAATTATATAATAATCTTTAAAAAAAAAAAAAAAAAAAAAAAGAGTCAATGCCCGATCTCTTAATCTTAGCAGGTATGGCCTGGTTAGTGCTTGGATGGGAGACCGCCTGGGAATACCAGGTGCTTTAAGCTTTAGGGTTTTCTTTCCTACTTATATAATGTACCGGCGATTAGATTGGCTGATCTTTAAATAGCTCTCTCTTTGCAGCAGTCTTCGCTTATGGCCATACCACCCTGGCTATGCCAGATCATGTCTGAGCTCGGAAGCTAAGCAGGTTTGGCCTGGTTAGTAATTGGATGGGAGACCCCCTGGTAATACCAGTTGCTTTAAGATTTTTGTAAATTTTTCACAAATTATATAATAATCTTGAAAAAAAAAAGAGTCAATGCCCATTCTTTGAATCTTAGCAGTCATGGACCTGTTTAGTGTCTGGATGGGAGACCGCCTCGGAATACCAGGTGCTCTAATATTATTGGAAATTCATTACTAATTATATAATAATCTTTTAAAAAAAAAAAAAAAGAGTCAATGCCCGATCTCTTAATCTTAGCAGGTATTGGCCTGGTTAGTGCTTGGATGGGAGACCGCCTGGAATACCAGGTGCTTTAAGCTTTAGGGTTTTCTTTCCTACTTATATAATGTACCGGCGATTAGATTGGCTGATCTTTAAATAGCTCTCTCTTTGCAGCAGTCTTCGCTTATGGCCATACCACCCTGGCTATGCCAGATCATGTCTGAGCTCGGAAGCTAAGCAGTTTGGGCCTGGTTAGTAATTGGATGGGAGACCCCCTGGTAATACCAGTTGCTTTAAGATTTTTGTAAATTTTTCACAATTATATAATAATCTTGAAAAAAAAAAGAGTCAATGCCCGATCTCTTAATCTTAGCAGTATTGGCCTGTTTAGTGCTGGATGGGACGAGACCCCTCGGAATACCAGGTGCTGTAAGCTTTTGGATTTTCATTCCTACTTATATAATGTATGGGCGATTTTGATTGGCTGATCTTTAAATAGTCTTCTCTTTGCAGTATCCTTCGCTTGCGACCGTAACAACCTGGCTATGCCTGATCTCGTCTGCTCTCGGAAGCTAAGCAGGTTTGGTCCTGTATAATGTACCGGCGATTAGATTGGCTGATCTTTAAATAGCTCTCTCTTTGCAGCAGTCTTCGCTTATGCCATTCCACCCTGGCTATGCCAGATCATGTCTGAGCTCGGAAACTAAGCAGGTTCGGCCTGGTTAGTAATTGGATGGCAGGACCCCCTGGTAATACCAGTTGCTTTAAGATTTTTGGAAATTTTTCACAAATTATATAATAATCTTGCAAGAAAAAAAGAAAGGGAGTCAATGCCCCATATCTGATCTAGCAGGTATGGGCCTGGTTAGTAATTGGATGGGAGACACCCTGGTAATACCAGTTGCTTTAAGATTTTTGGAAATTTTTCACAAATTATATAATAATCTTGAAAAAAAAAAAAAAAAGTCAATGCCCGACTCTCTGAATAATAGCAGGTTTGCCTGGTTAGTACTTGGATGGAAGGACGGCCGGGGAAATACCAGTTGCTGTAATATTTTTGGCAATTTTTACTAATTACATAATAATTCTGCAACAACAAAAAAAAAAAAAGAGTAAATGCCCAATCTTGAATCTTAGGAGGTATGGACCTGTTTAGTGCTTGGATGGGAGACCGCCTCGGAATACCAGTTGCTGTAATATTTTTCGGAAATTTGTACTAATTATATAATTATCTTGAAACAAAAAGAGTCAATGCCCAATCTCTTGAATCTTAGCAGCTATGGGCCCTGTTTAGTGTTTGGATGGGGAGACCGCCTCGGAAAACCAGGTGCTCTAATATTATTGGAAATTCATTACTAATTATATAATAATCTTTAAAAAAAAAAAAAAAAAAAGAGTCAATGCCCGATCTCTTAATCTTAGCAGGTATTGGCCTGGTTAGTGCTTGGATGGGAGACCGCCTGGGAATACCCAGGTGCTTTAAGCTTTAGGGTTTTCTTTCCTACTTATATAATGTACCGGCGATTAGATTGGCTGATCTTTAAATAGCTCTCTCTTTGCAGCAGTCTTCGCTTATGGCCATACCACCCTGGCTATGCCAGATCATGTCTGAGCTCGGAAGCTAAGCAGGTTTGGGCCTGGTTAGTAATTGGATGGGAGACCCCCTGGTAATACCAGTTGCTTTAAGATTTGTAAATTTTTCACAAATTATATAATAATCTTGAAAAAAAAAAGAGTGAATGCCCTATTCTTTGAATCTTAGCAGTCATTGACCTGTGTAGTGTTTGGATGGGAGACCCCCTGTTAATACCAGGTGCTCTAATGTTATTGGAAATTTATTACTAATTATATAATAATCTTAAAAAAAAGAGCCAATGCCCGATCTCTTAATCTTAGCAGGTATTGGCCTGGTTAGTGCTTGGATGGGAGACCGCCTCGGAATACCAGGTGCTGTAAGCTTTTGGATTTTCATTCCTACTTATATAATGTATGGGCGATTTGATTGGCTGATCTTTAAATAGTCTTCTCTTTGCAGTATCCTTCGCTTGCGACCGTAACAACCTGGCTAATGCCTGATCTCGTCTGCTCTCGGAAGCTAAGCAGGTTTGGTCCTGTATAATGTACCGGCGATTAGATTGGCTGATCTTTAAATAGCTCTCTCTTTGCAGCAGTCTTCGCTTATGGCCATTCCACCCTGGCTATGCCAGATCATGTCTGAGCTCGGAAACTAAGCAGGTTTCGGCCTGGTTAGTAATTGGATGGCAGACCCCCTGGTAATACCAGTTGCTTTAAGATTTTTGGAAATTTTTCACAAATTATATAATAATCTTGCAAGAAAAAAAGAAAGGAGTCAATGCCCCATATCTGAATCTTAGCAGGTATGGGCCTGGTTAGTAATTGGATGGGAGACACCCTGGTAATACCAGTTGCTTTAAGATTTTTGGAAATTTTTCACAAATTATATAATAATCTTGAAAAAAAAAAAAAAAAGTCAATGCCCGATCTCTGAATAATAGCAGGTTTTGCCTGGTTAGTACTTGGATGGAAGACGGCCGGGAAATACCAGTTGCTGTAATATTTTTGGCAATTTTTACTAATTACATAATAATCTTGCAACAAAAAAAAAAAAAAGAGTAAATGCCCAATCTTTGAATCTTAGGAGGTATGGACCTGTTTAGTGCTTGGATGGGAGACCGCCTCGGAATACCAGTTGCTGTAATATTTTTGGAAATTTGTACTAATTATATAATTATCTTTTAACAAAAGAGTCAATGCCCAATCTTTGAATCTTAGCAGCTATGGGCCTGTTTAGTGTTTGGATGGGAGACCGCCTCGGAAAACCAGATGCTCTAATATTATTGGAAATTCATTACTAATTATATAATAATCTTTAAAAAAAAAAAAAAAAGAGTCAATGCCCGATCTCTTAATCTTAGCAGGTATTGGCCTGGGTTAGTGCTTGGATGGGAGAACCGCCTCGGAATACCAGGTGCTGTAAGCTTTTGGATTTTCATTCCTACCTTATATAATGTATGGGCGATTTGATTGGCTGATCTTTAAATAGTCTTCTCTTTGCAGTATCCTTCGCTTGCGACCGTAACAACCTGGCTATGCCTGATCTCGTCTGCTCTCAGAAGCTAAGCAGGTTTGGTCCTGTATAATGTACCGGCGATTAGATTGGCTGATCTTTAAATAGCTCTCTCTTTGCAGCAGTCTTCGCTTATGGCCATTCCACCCTGGGCTATGCCAGATCATGTCTGAGCTCGGAAACTAAGCAAGGTTTCGGCCTGGTTAGTAATGGATGGCAGACCCCCTGGTAATACAGTTGCTTTAAGATTTTTGGAATTTTTCACAAATTATATAATAATCTTGCAAGAAAAAAAAGAAAGGAGTCAATGCCCCATATCTGAATCTTAGCAGGTTATGGGCCTGGTTAGTAATTGGATGGGAGACACCCTGGTAATACCAGTTGCTTTAAGATTTTTGGAAATTTTTCACAAATTATATAATAATCTTGAAAAAAAAAAAAAAAAAGTTCAATGCCCGATCTCTGAATAATAGCCAGGTTTTGCCTGGTTAGTACTTGGATGGAAAGACGGCCGGGAAATACCAGTTGCTGTAATATTTTGGCAATTTTTACTAATTACATAATAATCTTGCAACAAAAAAAAAAAAAAAAGAGTAAATGCCAATCTTTGAATCTTAGGAGGTATGGACCTGTTTAGTGCTTTGGATGGGAGACCGCCCTCGGAATACCAGTTGCTGTAATATTTTTGGAAATTTGTACTAATTAATAATTTATCTTGAAACAAAAGAGTCAATGCCCAATCTTTGAATCTTAGCAGCTATGGGCCTGTTTAGTGTTTGGATGGGAGACCGCCTCGGAAAACCAGGTGCTCTAATATTATTGGAAATTCATTACTAATTATATAATAATCTTTAAAAAAAAAAAAAAAAAAGAGTCAATGCCCGATCTCTTAATCTTAGCAGGTATTGGCCTGGTTAGTGCTTGAATGGGAGACCGCCTGGGAATACCAGGTGCTTTAAGCTTTAGGGTTTTCTTTCCTACTTATATAATGTACCGGCGATTAGATTGGCTGATCTTTAAATAGCTCTCTCTTTGCAGCCAGTCTTCGCTTATGGCCATACCACCCTGGCTATGCCAGATCATGTCTGAGCTCGGAAGCTAAGCAGGTTTGGGCCTGGTTAGTAATTGGATGGGAGACCCCCCTGGTAATACCAGTTGCTTTAAGATTTTTGTAAATTTTCACAAATTATATAATAATCTTGAAAAAAAAGAGTGAATGCCCAATCTTTGAATCTTAGCAGTCATTGACCTGTGTAGTGTTTGGATGGGAGACCCCCTGGTAATACCAGGTGCTCTAATATTATTGGAAATTTATTACTAATTATATAATAATCTTTAAAAAAAAGAGCCAATGCCCGATCTCTTAATCTTAGCAGGTATTGGCCTGGTTAGTGCTTGGATGGGAGACCGCCTCGGGAATACCAGGTGCTGTAAGCTTTTGGATTTTCATTCCTACTTATATAATGTATGGGCGATTTGATTGGCTGATCTTAAATAGTCTTCTCTTTGCAGTATCCTTCGCTTGCGACCGTAACAACCTGGCTATGCCTGATCTCGTCTGCTCTCGGAAGCTAAGCAGGTTTGGTCCTGTATAATGTACCGGCGATTAGATTGGCTGATCTTTAAATAGCTCTCTCTTTGTAGCAGTCTTCGCTTATGGCCATTCCACCCTGGCTATGCCAGATCATGTCTGAGCTCGGAAACTAAGCAGGTTTCGGGCCTGGTTAGTAATTGGATGGGAGACCCCCTGGTAATACCAGTTGCTTTAAGATTTTTGGAAATTTTTCACAAATTATATAATAATCTTGCAAGAAAAAAAGAAAGGAGTCAATGCCCCATATCTGAATCTTAGCAAGTATGGGCCTGGTTAGTAATTGGATGGGAGACACCCTGGTAATACCAGTTGCTTTAAGATTTTTGGAAATTTTTCACAAATTATATAATAATCTTGAAAAAAAAAAAAAAAAAAAGTCAATGCCCGATCTCTGAATAATAGCAGGTTTTGCCTGGTTAGTACTTGGATGGAAGACGGCCGGGAAATACCAGTTGCTGTAATATTTTTGGCAATTTTTACTAATTACATAATAATCTTGCAAAAAAAAAAAAAAAAAAGTAAATGCCCAATCTTTGAATCTTAGGAGGTATGGACCTGTTTATTGCTTGGATGGGAGACCGCCTCGGAATACCAGTTGCTGTAATATTTTTGGAAATTTGTACTAATTATATAATTATCTTGAAACAAAAAGAGTCAATGCCCAATCTTTGAATCTTAGCTGCTATGGGCCTGTTTAGTGTTTGGATGGGAGACCGCCTCGGAAAACCAGGTGCTCTAATATTATTGGAAATTCATTACTAATTATATAATAATCTTTAAAAAAAAAAAAAAAAGAGTCAATGCCCGATCTCTTAATCTTAGCAGGTATTGGCCTGGTTAGTGCTTGGATGGGAGACCGCCTGGGAATACCAGGTGCTTTAAGCTTTAGGGTTTTCTTTCCTACTTATATAATGTACCGGCGATTAGATTGGCTGATCTTTAAATAGCTCTCTCTTTGCAGCAGTCTTCGCTTATGGCCATACCACCCTGGCTATGCCAGATCATGTCTGAGCTCGGAAGCTAAGCAGGTTTGGGCCTGGTTAGTAATTCGATGGGAGACCCCCTGGTAATACCAGTTGCTTTAAGATTTTTGTAAATTTTTCACAAATTATATAATAATCTTGAAAAAAAAAGAGTGAATGCCCAATCTTTGAATCTTAGCAGTCATTGACCTGTGTAGTGTTTGGATGGGAGACCCCCTGGTCATACCAGGTGCTCTAATATTATTGGAAATTTATTACTAATTATATAATAATCTTTAAAAAAAAGAGCCAATGCCCGATCTCTTAATCTTAGCAGGTATTGGCCTGGTTAGTGCTTGGATGGGAGACCGCCTCGGAATACCAGGTGCTGTAAGCTTTTGGATTTTCACTCCTACTTATATAATGTATGGGCGATTTGATTGGCTGATCTTTAAATAGTCTTCTCTTTGCAGTATCCTTCGCTTGCGACCGTAACAACCTGGCTATGCCTGATCTCGTCTGCTCTCGGAAGCTAAGCAGGTTTGGTCCTGTATAATGTACCGGCGATTAGATTGGCTGATCTTTAAATAGCTCTCTCTTTGCAGCAGTCTTCGCTTATGGCCATTCCACCCTGGCTATGCCAGATCATGTCTGAGCTCGGAAACTAAGCAGGTTTCGCCTGGTTAGTAATTGGATGGCAGACCCCCTGGTAATACCAGTTGCTTTAAGATTTTTGGAAATTTTTCACAAATTATATAATCTTGCAAGAAAAAAAGAAAGAGTCAATGCCCCATATCTGAATCTTAGCAGGTATGGGCCTGGTTAGTAATTGGATGGGAGACCGCCTGGGAATACCAGGTGCTTTAAGCTTTAGGGTTTTCTTTCCTACTTATATAATGTACCGGCGATTAGATTGGCTGATCTTTAAATAGCTCTCTCTTTGCAGCAGTCTTCGCTTATGGCCATACCACCCTGGCTATGCCAGATCATGTCTGAGCTCAGAAGCTAAGCAGGTTTGGGCCTAGTTAGTAATTGGATGGGAGACCCCCTGGTAATACCAGTTTGCTCTAAGATTTTTGTAAATTTTTCACAAATTATATAATAATCTTGAAAAAAAAAAGAGTCAATGCCCATTCTTTGAATCTTAGCAGTCATGGACCTGTTTAGTGTCTGGATGGGAGACCGCCTCGGAATACCAGGTGCTCTAATATTATTGGAAATTCATTACTAATTATATAATAATCTTTAAAAAAAAAAAAAAAAGAGTCAATGCCCGATCTCTTAATCTTAGCAGGTATTGGCCTGGTTAGTGCTTGGATGGGAGACCGCCTCGGAATACCAGGTGCTGTAAGCTTTTGGATTTTCATTCCTACTTATATAATGTATGGGCGATTTGATTGGCTGATCTTTAAATAGTCTTCTCTTTGCAGTATCCTTCGCTTGCGACCGTAACAACCTGGCTATGCCTGATCTCGTCTGCTCTCGGAAGCTAAGCAGGTTTGGTCCTGTATAATGTACCGGCGATTAGATTGGCTGATCTTTAAATAGCTCTCTCTTTGTAGCAGTCTTCGCTTATGGCCATTCCACCCTGGCTATGCCAGATCATGTCTGAGCTCGAAACTAAGCAGGTTTCGGCCTGGTTAGTAATTGGATGGGAGACCCCCTGGTAAAACCAGTTGCTTTAAGATTTTTGGAAATTTTTCACAAATTATATAATAATCTTGCAAGAAAAAAAGAAAGGAGTCAATGCCCCATATCTGAATCTTAGCAAGTATGGGCCTGGTTAGTAATTGGATGGGAGACACCCTGGTAATACCAGTTGCTTTAAGATTTTTGGAAATTTTTCACAAATTATATAATAATCTTGAAAAAAAAAAAAAAAAAAGTCAATGCCCGATCTCTGAATAATAGCAGGTTTTGCCTGGTTAGTACTTGGATGGAAGACGGCCGGGAAATACCAGTTGCTGTAATATTTTTGGCAATTTTTACTAATTACATAATAATCTTGCAAAAAAAAAAAAAAAAAAAAAGAGTAAATGCCCAATCTTTGAATCTTAGGAGGTATGGACCTGTTTATTGCTTGGATGGGAGACCGCCTCGGAATACCAGTTGCTGTAATATTTTTGGAAATTTGTACTAATTATATAATTATCTTGAAACAAAAAGAGTCAATGCCCAATCTTTGAATCTTAGCAGCTATGGGCCTGTTTAGTGTTTGGATGGGAGACCGCCTCGGAAAACCAGGTGCTCTAATATTATTGGAAATTCATTACTAATTATATAATAATCTTAAAAAAAAAAAAAAAGAGTCAATGCCCGATCTCTTAATCTTAGCAGGTATTGGCCTGGTTAGTGCTTGGATGGGAGACCGCCTGGGAATACCAGGTGCTTTAAGCTTTAGGGTTTTCTTTCCTACTTATATAATGTACCGGCGATTAGATTGGCTGATCTTTAAATAGCTCTCTCTTTGCAGCAGTCTTCGCTTATGGCCATACCACCCTGGCTATGCCAGATCATGTCTGAGCTCGGAAGCTAAGCAGGTTTGGGCCTGGTTAGTAATTGGATGGGAGACCCCCTGGTAATACCAGTTGCTTTAAGATTTTTGTAAATTTTTCACAAATTATATAATAATCTTGAAAAAAAAAGAGTGAATGCCCAATCTTTGAATCTTAGCAGTCATTGACCTGTGTAGTGTTTGGATGGGAGACCCCCTGGTAATACCAGGTGCTCTAATATTATTGGAAATTTATTACTAATTATATAATAATCTTTAAAAAAAGAGCCAATGCCCGATCTCTTAATCTTAGCAGGTATTGGCCTGGTTAGTGCTTGGATGGGAGACCGCCTCGGAATACCAGGTGCTGTAAGCTTTTGGATTTTCACTCCTACTTATATAATGTATGGGCGATTTGATTGGCTGATCTTTAAATAGTCTTCTCTTTGCAGTATCCTTCGCTTGCGACCGTAACAACCTGGCTATGCCTGATCTCGTCTGCTCTCGGAAGCTAAGCAGGTTTGGTCCTGTATAATGTACCGGCGATTAGATTGGCTGATCTTTAAATAGCTCTCTCTTTGCAGCAGTCTTCGCTTATGGCCATTCCACCCTGGCTATGCCAGATCATGTCTGAGCTCGGAAACTAAGCAGGTTTCGGCCTGGTTAGTAATTGGATGGCAGACCCCCTGGTAATACCAGTTGCTTTAAGATTTTTGGAAATTTTTCACAAATTATATAATCTTGCAAGAAAAAAAGAAAGAGTCAATGCCCCATATCTGAATCTTAGCAGGTATGGGCCTGGTTAGTAATTGGATGGGAGACCGCCTGGGAATACCAGGTGCTTTAAGCTTTAGGGTTTTCTTTCCTACTTATATAATGTACCGGCGATTAGATTGGCTGATCTTTAAATAGCTCTCTCTTTGCAGCAGTCTTCGCTTATGGCCATACCACCCTGGCTATGCCAGATCATGTCTGAGCTCAGAAGCTAAGCAGGTTTGGGCCTAGTTAGTAATTGGATGGGAGACCCCCTGGTAATACCAGTTGCTCTAAGATTTTTGTAAATTTTTCACAAATTATATAATAATCTTGAAAAAAAAAAGAGTCAATGCCCATTCTTTGAATCTTAGCAGTCATGGACCTGTTTAGTGTCTGGATGGGAGACCGCCTCAGAATACCAGGTGCTCTAATATTATTGGAAATTCATTACTAATTATATAATAATCTTTAAAAAAAAAAAAAAAGAGTCAATGCCCGATCTCTTAATCTTAGCAGGTATTGGCCTGGTTAGTGCTTGGATGGGAGACCGCCTGGGAATACCAGGTGCTTTAAGCTTTAGGGTTTTCTTTCCTACTTATATAATGTACCGGCGATTAGATTGGCTGATCTTTAAATAGCTCTCTCTTTGCAGCAGTCTTCGCTTATGGCCATACCACCCTGGCTATGCCAGATCATGTCTGAGCTCGGAAGCTAAGCAGGTTTGGGCCTGGTTAGTAATTGGATGGGAGACCCCCTGGTAATACCAGTTGCTTTAAGATTTTTGTAAATTTTTCACAAATTATATAATAATCTTGAAAAAAAAAGAGTGAATGCCCAATCTTTGAATCTTAGCAGTCATTGACCTGTGTAGTGTTTGGATGGGAGACCCCCTGGTAATACCAGGTGCTCTAATATTATTGGAAATTTATTACTAATTATATAATAATCTTTAAAAAAAAGAGCCAATGCCCGATCTCTTAATCTTAGCAGGTATTGGCCTGGTTAGTGCTTGGATGGGAGACCGCCTCGGAATACCAGGTGCTGTAAGCTTTTGGATTTTCATTCCTACTTATATAATGTATGGGCGATTTGATTGGCTGATCTTTAAATAGTCTTCTCTTTGCAGTATCCTTCGCTTGCGACCGTAAAAACCTGGCTATGCCTGATCTCGTCTGCTCTCGGAAGCTAAGCAGGTTTGGTCCTGTATAATGTACCGGCGATTAGATTGGCTGATCTTTAAATAGCTCTCTCTTTGTAGCAGTCTTCGCTTATGGCCATTCCACCCTGGCTATGCCAGATCATGTCTGAGCTCGGAAACTAAGCAGGTTTCTGCCTGGTTAGTAATTGGATGGGAGACCCCCTGGTAAAACCAGTTGCTTTAAGATTTTTGGAAATTTTTCACAAATTATATAATAATCTTGCAAGAAAAAAAGAAAGGAGTCAATGCCCCATATCTGAATCTTAGCAAGTATGGGCCTGGTTAGTAATTGGATGGGAGACACCCTGGTAATACCAGTTGCTTTAAGATTTTTGGAAATTTTTCACAAATTATATAATAATCTTGAAAAAAAAAAAAAAAAAAGTCAATGCCCGATCTCTGAATAATAGCAGGTTTTGCCTGGTTAGTACTTGGATGGAAGACGGCCGGGAAATACCAGTTGCTGTAATATTTTTGGCAATTTTTACTAATTACATAATAATCTTGCAAAAAAAAAAAAAAAAAAAGAGTAAATGCCCAATCTTTGAATCTTAGGAGGTATGGACCTGTTTATTGCTTGGATGGGAGACCGCCTCGGAATACCAGTTGCTGTAATATTTTTGGAAATTTGTACTAATTATATAATTATCTTGAAACAAAAAGAGTCAATGCCCAATCTTTGAATCTTAGCAGCTATGGGCCTGTTTAGTGTTTGGATGGGAGACCGCCTCGGAAAACCAGGTGCTCTAATATTATTGGAAATTCATTACTAATTATATAATAATCTTAAAAAAAAAAAAAAAGAGTCAATGCCCGATCTCTTAATCTTAGCAGGTATTGGCCTGGTTAGTGCTTGGATGGGAGACCGCCTGGGAATACCAGGTGCTTTAAGCTTTAGGGTTTTCTTTCCTACTTATATAATGTACCGGCGATTAGATTGGCTGATCTTTAAATAGCTCTCTCTTTGCAGCAGTCTTCGCTTATGGCCATACCACCCTGGCTATGCCAGATCATGTCTGAGCTCGGAAGCTAAGCAGGTTTGGGCCTGGTTAGTAATTGGATGGGAGACCCCCTGGTAATACCAGTTGCTTTAAGATTTTTGTAAATTTTTCACAAATTATATAATAATCTTGAAAAAAAAAAAGAGTGAATGCCCAATCTTTGAATCTTAGCAGTCATTGACCTGTGTAGTGTTTGGATGGGAGACCCCCTGGTAATACCAGGTGCTCTAATATTATTGGAAATTTATTACTATTATATAATAATCTTTAAAAAAAAGAGCCAATGCCCGATCTCTTAATCTTAGCAGGTATTGGCCTGGTTAGTGCTTGGATGGGAGACCGCCTCGGAATACCAGGTGCTGTAAGCTTTTGGATTTTCACTCCTACTTATATAATGTATGGGCGATTTGATTGGCTGATCTTTAAATAGTCTTCTCTTTGCAGTATCCTTCGCTTGCGACCGTAACAACCTGGCTATGCCTGATCTCGTCTGCTCTCGGAAGCTAAGCAGGTTTGGTCCTGTATAATGTACCGGCGATTAGATTGGCTGATCTTTAAATAGCTCTCTCTTTGCAGCAGTCTTCGCTTATGGCCATTCCACCCTGGCTATGCCAGATCATGTCTGAGCTCGGAAACTAAGCAGGTTTCGGCCTGGTTAGTAATTGGATGGCAGACCCCCTGGTAATACCAGTTGCTTTAAGATTTTTGGAAATTTTTCACAAATTATATAATCTTGCAAGAAAAAAAGAAAGAGTCAATGCCCCATATCTGAATCTTAGCAGGTATGGGCCTGGTTAGTAATTGGATGGGAGACCGCCTGGGAATACCAGGTGCTTTAAGCTTTAGGGTTTTCTTTCCTACTTATATAATGTACCGGCGATTAGATTGGCTGATCTTTAAATAGCTCTCTCTTTGCAGCAGTCTTCGCTTATGGCCATACCACCCTGGCTATGCCAGATCATGTCTGAGCTCAGAAGCTAAGCAGGTTTGGGCCTAGTTAGTAATTGGATGGGAGACCCCCTGGTAATACCAGTTGCTCTAAGATTTTTGTAAATTTTTCACAAATTATATAATAATCTTGAAAAAAAAAAAGAGTCAATGCCCATTCTTTGAATCTTAGCAGTCATGGACCTGTTTAGTGTCTGGATGGGAGACCGCCTCGGAATACCAGGTGCTCTAATATTATTGGAAATTCATTACTAATTATATAATAATCTTTAAAAAAAAAAAAAAAAGAGTCAATGCCCGATCTCTTAATCTTAGCAGGTATTGGCCTGGTTAGTGCTTGGATGGGAGACCGCCTGGGAATACCAGGTGCTTTAAGCTTTAGGGTTTTCTTTCCTACTTATATAATGTACCGGCGATTAGATTGGCTGATCTTTAAATAGCTCTCTCTTTGCAGCAGTCTTCGCTTATGGCCATACCACCCTGGCTATGCCAGATCATGTCTGAGCTCGGAAGCTAAGCAGGTTTGGGCCTGGTTAGTAATTGGATGGGAGACCCCCTGGTAATACCAGTTGCTTTAAGATTTTTGTAAATTTTTCACAAATTATATAATAATCTTGAAAAAAAAAGAGTGAATGCCCAATCTTTGAATCTTAGCAGTCATTGACCTGTGTAGTGTTTGGATGGGAGACCCCCTGGTAATACCAGGTGCTCTAATATTATTGGAAATTTATTACTAATTATATAATAATCTTTAAAAAAAAGAGCCAATGCCCGATCTCTTAATCTTAGCAGGTATTGGCCTGGTTAGTGCTTGGATGGGAGACCGCCTCGGAATACCAGGTGCTGTAAGCTTTTGGATTTTCATTCCTACTTATATAATGTATGGGCGATTTGATTGGCTGATCTTTAAATAGTCTTCTCTTTGCAGTATCCTTCGCTTGCGACCGTAAAAACCTGGCTATGCCTGATCTCGTCTGCTCTCGGAAGCTAAGCAGGTTTGGTCCTGTATAATGTACCGGCGATTAGATTGGCTGATCTTTAAATAGCTCTCTCTTTGCAGCAGTCTTCGCTTATGGCCATTCCACCCTGGCTATGCCAGATCATGTCTGAGCTCGGAAACTAAGCAGGTTTCGGCCTGGTTAGTAATTGGATGGCAGACCCCCTGGTAATACCAGTTGCTTTAAGATTTTTGGAAATCTTTCACAAATTATATAATAATCTTGCAAGAAAAAAAGAAAGGAGTCAATGCCCCATATCTGAATCTTAGCAGGTATGGGCCTGGTTAGTAATTGGATGGGAGACACCCTGGTAATATCAGTTGCTTTAAGATTTTTGGAAATTTTTCACAAATTATATAATAATCTTGAAAAAAAAAAAAAGTCAATGCCCGATCTCTGAATAATAGCAGGTTTTGCCTGGTTAGTACTTGGATGGAAGACGGCCGGGAAATACCAGTTGCTGTAATATTTTTGGCAATTTTTACTAATTACATAATAATCTTGCAACAAAAAAAAAAAAAGAGTAAATGCCCAATCTTTGAATCTTAGGAGGTATGGACCTGTTTAGTGCTTGGATGGGAGACCGCCTCGGAATACCAGTTTGCTGTAATATTTTTGGAAATTTGTACTAATTATATAATTATCTTGAAACAAAAAGAGTCAATGCCCAATCTTTGAATCTTAGCTGCTATGGACCTGTTTAGTGTTTGGATGGGAGACCACCTCGGAAAACCAGGTGCTCTAATATTATTGGAAATTCATTACTAATTATATAATAATCTTTAAAAAAAAAAAAAAAAAAAAAAAAAAAGAGTCAATGCCCGATCTCTTAATCTTAGCAGGTATTGGCCTGGTTAGTGCTTGGATGGGAGACCGCCTGGGAATACCAGGTGCTTTAAGCTTTAGGGTTTTCTTTCCTACTTATATAATGTACCGGCGATTAGATTGGCTGATCTTTAAATAGCTCTCTCTTTGCAGCAGTCTTCGCTTATGGCCATACCACCCTGGCTATGCCAGATCATGTCTGAGCTCGCAAGCTAAGCAGGTTTGGGCCTGGTTAGTAATTGGATGGGAGACCCCCTGGTAATACCAGTTGCTCTAAGATTTTGTAAATTTTTCACAAATTATATAATAATCTTGTAAGAAAAAAAGAAAGGAGTCAATGCCCATATCTGAATCTTAGCAGGTATGGGCCTGGTTAGTAATTGGATGGGAGACCGCCTGGGAATACCAGGTGCTTTAAGCTTTAGGGTTTTCTTTCCTACTTATATAATGTACCGGCGATTAGATTGGCTGATCTTTAAATAGCTCTCTCTTTGCAGCAGACTTCGCTTATGGCCATACCACCCTGGCTATGCCAGATCATGTCTGAGCTCGGAAGCTAAGCAGGTTTGGGCCTGGTTAGTAATTGGATGGGAGACCCCCTGGTAATACCAGTTGCTTTAAGATTTTTGTAAATTTTTCACAAATTATATAATAATCTTAAAAAAAAAGAGCCAATGCCCGATCTCTTAATCTTAGCAGGTATTGGCCTGGTTAGTGCTTGGATGGGAGACCGCCTCGGAATACCAGGTGCTGTAAGCTTTTGGATTTTCATTCCTACTTATATAATGTATGGGCGATTTGATTGGCTGATCTTTAAATAGTCTTCTCTTTGCAGTATCCTTCGCTTGCGACCGTAACAACCTGGCTATGCCTGATCTCGTCTGCTCTCGGAAGCTAAGCAGGTTTGGTCCTGTATAATGTACCGGCGATTAGATTGGCTGATCTTTAAATAGCTCTCTCTTTGCAGCAGTCTTCGCTTATGGCCATACCACCCTGGCTATGCCAGATCATGTCTGAGCTCGGAAGCTAAGCAGGTTTGGGCCTGGTTAGTAATTGGATGGGAGACCCCCTGGTAATACCAGTTGCTCTAAGATTTTTGTAAATTTTTCACAAATTATATAATTATCTTGCAAGAAAAAAAGAAAGGAGTCAATGCCCCATATCTGAATCTTAGCAGGTATGGGCCTGGTTAGTAATTGGATGGGAGACCGCCTGGGAATACCAGGTGCTTTAAGCTTTAGGGTTTTCTTTCCTACTTATATAATGTACCGGCGATTAGATTGGCTGATCTTTAAATAGCTCTCTCTTTGCAGCAGTCTTCGCTTATGGCCATACCACCCTGGCTATGCCAGATCATGTCTGAGCTCAGAAGCTAAGCAGGTTTGGGCCTAGTTAGTAATTGGATGGGAGACCCCCTGGTAATACCAGTTGCTCTAAGATTTTTGTAAATTTTTCACAAATTATATAATAATCTTGAAAAAAAAAAGAGTCAATGCCCATTCTTTGAATCTTAGCAGTCATGGACCTGTTTAGTGTCTGGATGGGAGACCGCCTCGGAATACCAGGTGCTCTAATATTATTGGAAATTCATTACTAATTATATAATAATCTTTAAAAAAAAAAAAAAAAGAGTCAATGCCCGATCTCTTAATCTTAGCAGGTATTGGCCTGGTTAGTGCTTGGATGGGAGACCGCCTGGGAATACCAGGTGCTTTAAGCTTTAGGGTTTTCTTTCCTACTTATATAATGTACCGGCGATTAGATTGGCTGATCTTTAAATAGCTCTCTCTTTGCAGCAGTCTTCGCTTATGGCCATACCACCCTGGCTATGCCAGATCATGTCTGAGCTCGGAAGCTAAGCAGGTTTGGGCCTGGTTAGTAATTGGATGGGAGACCCCCTGGTAATACCAGTTGCTTTAAGATTTTTGTAAATTTTTCACAAATTATATAATAATCTTGAAAAAAAAAAGAGTCAATGCCCAATCTTTGAATCTTAGCAGTCATTGACCTGTGTAGTGTTTGGATGGGAGACCCCCTGGTAATACCAGGTGCTCTAATATTATTGGAAATTTATTACTAATTATATAATAATCTTAAAAAAAAGAGCCAATGCCCGATCTCTTAATCTTAGCAGGTATTGGCCTGGTTAGTGCTTGGATGGGAGACCGCCTCGGAATACCAGGTGCTGTAAGCTTTTGGATTTTCATTCCTACTTATATAATGTATGGGCGATTTGATTGGCTGATCTTTAAATAGTCTTCTCTTTGCAGTATCCTTCGCTTGCGACCGTAACAACCTGGCTATGCCTGATCTCGTCTGCTCTCAGAAGCTAAGCAGGTTTGGTCCTGTATAATGTACCGGCGATTAGATTGGCTGATCTTTAAATAGCTCTCTCTT
This sequence comes from Carassius auratus, assembly GCF_003368295.1. Classification (NCBI taxonomy): domain Eukaryota; kingdom Metazoa; phylum Chordata; class Actinopteri; order Cypriniformes; family Cyprinidae; genus Carassius; species Carassius auratus. The sequence continues at coordinate 12,503 of NW_020527183.1, read as the reverse complement.
TGCAGCAGTCTTCGCTTATGGCCATTCCACCCTGGCTATGCCAGATCATGTCTGAGCTCGGAAACTAAGCAGGTTTCGGCCTGGTTAGTAATTGGATGGCAGACCCCCTGGTAATACCAGTTGCTTTAAGATTTTTGGAAATTTTTCACAAATTATATAATAATCTTGCAAGAAAAAAAGAAAGGAGTCAATGCCCCATATCTGAATCTTAGCAGGTATGGGCCTGGTTAGTAATTGGATGGGAGACACCCTGGTAATACCAGTTGCTTTAAGATTTTTGGAAATTTTTCACAAATTATATAATAATCTTGAAAAAAAAAAAAAAAGTCAATGCCCGATCTCTGAATAATAGCAGGTTTTGCCTGGTTAGTACTTGGATGGAAGACGGCCGGGAAATACCAGTTGCTGTAATATTTTTGGCAATTTTTACTAATTACATAATAATCTTGCAACAACAAAAAAAAAAAAAGAGTAAATGCCCAATCTTTGAATCTTAGGAGGTATGGACCTGTTTAGTGCTTGGATGGGAGACCGCCTCGGAATACCAGTTGCTGTAATATTTTTGGAAATTTGTACTAATTATATAATTATCTTGAAACAAAAAGAGTCAAGGCCCAATCTTTGAATCTTAGCAGCTATGGGCCTGTTTAGTGTTTGGATGGGAGACCGCCTCGGAAAACCAGGTGCTCTAATATTATTGGAAATTCATTACTAATTATATAATAATCTTTAAAAAAAAAAAAAAAAAAAAGAGTCAATGCCCGATCTCTTAATCTTAGCAGGTATTGGCCTGGTTAGTGCTTGGATGGGAGACCGCCTGGGAATACCAGGTGCTTTAAGCTTTAGGGTTTTCTTTCCTACTTATATAATGTACCGGCGATTAGATTGGCTGATCTTTAAATAGCTCTCTCTTTGCAGCAGTCTTCGCTTATGGCCATACCACCCTGGCTATGCCAGATCATGTCTGAGCTCGGAAGCTAAGCAGGTTTGGGCCTGGTTAGTAATTGGATGGGAGACCCCCTGGTAATACCAGTTGCTTTAAGATTTTTGTAAATTTTTCACAAATTATATAATAATCTTGAAAAAAAAAAGAGTGAATGCCTAATCTTTGAATCTTAGCAGTCATTGACCTGTGTAGTGTTTGGATGGGAGACCCCCTGGTAATACCAGGTGCTCTAATGTTATTGGAAATTTATTACTAATTATATAATAATCTTAAAAAAAAGAGCCAATGCCCGATCTCTTAATCTTAGCAGGTATTGGCCTGGTTAGTGCTTGGATGGGAGACCGCCTCGGAATACCAGGTGCTGTAAGCTTTTGGATTTTCATTCCTACTTATATAATGTATGGGCGATTTGATTGGCTGATCTTTAAATAGTCTTCTCTTTGCAGTATCTTTCGCTTGCGACCGTAACAACCTGGCTATGCCTGATCTCGTCTGCTCTCGGAAGCTAAGCAGGTTTGGTCCTGTATAATGTACCGGCGATTAGATTGGCTGATCTTTAAATAGCTCTCTCTTTGCAGCAGTCTTCGCTTATGGCCATTCCACCCTGGCTATGCCAGATCATGTCTGAGCTCGGAAATTAAGCAGGTTTCGGCCTGGTTAGTAATTGGATGGCAGACCCCCTGGTAATACCAGTTGCTTTAAGATTTTTGGAAATTTTTCACAAATTATATAATAATCTTGCAAGAAAAAAAGAAAGGAGTCAATGCCCCATATCTGAATCTTAGCAGGTATGGGCCTGGTTAGTAATTGGATGGGAGACACCCTGGTAATACCAGTTGCTTTAAGATTTTTGGAAATTTTTCACAAATTATATAATAATCTTGAAAAAAAAAAAAAAAAAGTCAATGCCCGATCTCTGAATAATAGCAGGTTTTGCCTGGTTAGTACTTGGATGGAAGACGGCCGGGAAATACCAGTTGCTGTAATATTTTTGGCAATTTTTACTAATTACATAATAATCTTGCAACAAAAAAAAAAAAGAGTAAATGCCCAATCTTTGAATCTTAGGAGGTATGGACCTGTTTAGTGCTTGGATGGGAGACCGCCTCGGAATACCAGTTGCTGTAATATTTTTGGAAATTTGTACTAATTATATAATTATCTTGAAACAAAAAGAGTCAATGCCCAATCTTTGAATCTTAGCAGCTATGGGCCTGTTTAGTGTTTGGATGGGAGACCGCCTCGGAAAACCAGATGCTCTAATATTATTGGAAATTCATTACTAATTATATAATAATCTTTAAAAAAAAAAAAAAAAGAGTCAATGCCCGATCTCTTAATCTTAGCAGGTATTGGCCTGGTTAGTGCTTGGATGGGAGACCGCCTCGGAATACCAGGTGCTGTAAGCTTTTGGATTTTCATTCCTACTTATATAATGTATGGGCGATTTGATTGGCTGATCTTTAAATAGTCTTCTCTTTGCAGTATCCTTCGCTTGCGACCGTAACAACCTGGCTATGCCTGATCTCGTCTGCTCTCAGAAGCTAAGCAGGTTTGGTCCTGTATAATGTACCGGCGATTAGATTGGCTGATCTTTAAATAGCTCTCTCTTTGCAGCAGTCTTCGCTTATGGCCATTCCACCCTGGCTATGCCAGATCATGTCTGAGCTCGGAAACTAAGCAGGTTTCGGCCTGGTTAGTAATTGGATGGCAGACCCCCTGGTAATACCAGTTGCTTTAAGATTTTTGGAAATTTTTCACAAATTATATAATAATCTTGCAAGAAAAAAAGAAAGGAGTCAATGCCCCATATCTGAATCTTAGCAGGTATGGGCCTGGTTAGTAATTGGATGGGAGACACCCTGGTAATACCAGTTGCTTTAAGATTTTTGGAAATTTTTCACAAATTATATAATAATCTTGAAAAAAAAAAAAAAAAGTCAATGCCCGATCTCTGAATAATAGCAGGTTTTGCCTGGTTAGTACTTGGATGGAAGACGGCCGGGAAATACCAGTTGCTGTAATATTTTTGGCAATTTTTACTAATTACATAATAATCTTGCAACAACAAAAAAAAAAAAGAGTAAATGCCCAATCTTTGAATCTTAGGAGGTATGGACCTGTTTAGTGCTTGGATGGGAGACCGCCTCGGAATACCAGTTGCTGTAATATTTTTGGAAATTTGTACTAATTATATAATTATCTTGAAACAAAAAGAGTCAAGGCCCAATCTTTGAATCTTAGCAGCTATGGGCCTGTTTAGTGTTTGGATGGGAGACCGCCTCGGAAAACCAGGTGCTCTAATATTATTGGAAATTCATTACTAATTATATAATAATCTTTAAAAAAAAAAAAAAAAAAAAGAGTCAATGCCCGATCTCTTAATCTTAGCAGGTATTGGCCTGGTTAGTGCTTGGATGGGAGACCGCCTGGGAATACCAGGTGCTTTAAGCTTTAGGGTTTTCTTTCCTACTTATATAATGTACCGGCGATTAGATTGGCTGATCTTTAAATAGCTCTCTCTTTGCAGCAGTCTTCGCTTATGGCCATACCACCCTGGCTATGCCAGATCATGTCTGAGCTCGGAAGCTAAGCAGGTTTGGGCCTGGTTAGTAATTGGATGGGAGACCCCCTGGTAATACCAGTTGCTTTAAGATTTTTGTAAATTTTTCACAAATTATATAATAATCTTGAAAAAAAAAAGAGTGAATGCCTAATCTTTGAATCTTAGCAGTCATTGACCTGTGTAGTGTTTGGATGGGAGACCCCCTGGTAATACCAGGTGCTCTAATGTTATTGGAAATTTATTACTAATTATATAATAATCTTAAAAAAAAAGAGCCAATGCCCGATCTCTTAATCTTAGCAGGTATTGGCCTGGTTAGTGCTTGGATGGGAGACCGCCTCGGAATACCAGGTGCTGTAAGCTTTTGGATTTTCATTCCTACTTATATAATGTATGGGCGATTTGATTGGCTGATCTTTAAATAGTCTTCTCTTTGCAGTATCTTTCGCTTGCGACCGTAACAACCTGGCTATGCCTGATCTCGTCTGCTCTCGGAAGCTAAGCAGGTTTGGTCCTGTATAATGTACCGGCGATTAGATTGGCTGATCTTTAAATAGCTCTCTCTTTGCAGCAGTCTTCGCTTATGGCCATTCCACCCTGGCTATGCCAGATCATGTCTGAGCTCGGAAATTAAGCAGGTTTCGGCCTGGTTAGTAATTGGATGGCAGACCCCCTGGTAATACCAGTTGCTTTAAGATTTTTGGAAATTTTTCACAAATTATATAATAATCTTGCAAGAAAAAAAGAAAGGAGTCAATGCCCCATATCTGAATCTTAGCAGGTATGGGCCTGGTTAGTAATTGGATGGGAGACACCCTGGTAATACCAGTTGCTTTAAGATTTTTGGAAATTTTTCACAAATTATATAATAATCTTGAAAAAAAAAAAAAAAAGTCAATGCCCGATCTCTGAATAATAGCAGGTTTTGCCTGGTTAGTACTTGGATGGAAGACGGCCGGGAAATACCAGTTGCTGTAATATTTTTGGCAATTTTTACTAATTACATAATAATCTTGCAACAAAAAAAAAAAAGAGTAAATGCCCAATCTTTGAATCTTAGGAGGTATGGACCTGTTTAGTGCTTGGATGGGAGACCGCCTCGGAATACCAGTTGCTGTAATATTTTTGGAAATTTGTACTAATTATATAATTATCTTGAAACAAAAAGAGTCAATGCCCAATCTTTGAATCTTAGCAGCTATGGGCCTGTTTAGTGTTTGGATGGGAGACCGCCTCGGAAAACCAGATGCTCTAATATTATTGGAAATTCATTACTAATTATATAATAATCTTTAAAAAAAAAAAAAAAAGAGTCAATGCCCGATCTCTTAATCTTAGCAGGTATTGGCCTGGTTAGTGCTTGGATGGGAGACCGCCTCGGAATACCAGGTGCTGTAAGCTTTTGGATTTTCATTCCTACTTATATAATGTATGGGCGATTTGATTGGCTGATCTTTAAATAGTCTTCTCTTTGCAGTATCCTTCGTTTGCGACCGTAACAACCTGGCTATGCCTGATCTCGTCTGCTCTCAGAAGCTAAGCAGGTTTGGTCCTGTATAATGTACCGGCGATTAGATTGGCTGATCTTTAAATAGCTCTCTCTTTGCAGCAGTCTTCGCTTATGGCCATTCCACCCTGGCTATGCCAGATCATGTCTGAGCTCGGAAACTAAGCAGGTTTCGGCCTGGTTAGTAATTGGATGGCAGACCCCCTGGTAATACCAGTTGCTTTAAGATTTTTGGAAATTTTTCACAAATTATATAATAATCTTGCAAGAAAAAAAGAAAGGAGTCAATGCCCCATATCTGAATCTTAGCAGGTATGGGCCTGGTTAGTAATTGGATGGGAGACACCCTGGTAATACCAGTTGCTTTAAGATTTTTGGAAATTTTTCACAAATTATATAATAATCTTGAAAAAAAAAAAAAAAAGTCAATGCCCGATCTCTGAATAATAGCAGGTTTTGCCTGGTTAGTACTTGGATGGAAGACGGCCGGGAAATACCAGTTGCTGTAATATTTTTGGCAATTTTTACTAATTACATAATAATCTTGCAACAAAAAAAAAAAAAAAAGAGTAAATGCCCAATCTTTGAATCTTAGGAGGTATGGACCTGTTTAGTGCTTGGATGGGAGACCGCCTCGGAATACCAGTTGCTGTAATATTTTTGGAAATTTGTACTAATTATATAATTATCTTGAAACAAAAAGAGTCAATGCCCAATCTTTGAATCTTAGCAGCTATGGGCCTGTTTAGTGTTTGGATGGGAGACCGCCTCGGAAAACCAGGTGCTCTAATATTATTGGAAATTCATTACTAATTATATAATAATCTTTAAAAAAAAAAAAAAAAAGAGTCAATGCCCGATCTCTTAATCTTAGAAGGTATTGGCCTGGTTAGTGCTTGGATGGGAGACCGCCTGGGAATACCAGGTGCTTTAAGCTTTAGGGTTTTCTTTCCTACTTATATAATGTACCGGCGATTAGATTGGCTGATCTTTAAATAGCTCTCTCTTTGCAGCAGTCTTCGCTTATGGCCATACCACCCTGGCTATGCCAGATCATGTCTGAGCTCGGAAGCTAAGCAGGTTTGGGCCTGGTTAGTAATTGGATGGGAGACCCCCTGGTAATACCAGTTGCTTTAAGATTTTTGTAAATTTTTCACAAATTATATAATAATCTTGAAAAAAAAAAGAGTGAATGCCCAATCTTTGAATCTTAGCAGTCATTGACCTGTGTAGTGTTTGGATGGGAGACCCCCTGGTAATACCAGGTGCTCTAATGTTATTGGAAATTTATTACTAATTATATAATAATCTTAAAAAAAAAGAGCCAATGCCCGATCTCTTAATCTTAGCAGGTATTGGCCTGGTTAGTGCTTGGATGGGAGACCGCCTCGGAATACCAGGTGCTGTAAGCTTTTGGATTTTCATTCCTACTTATATAATGTATGGGCGATTTGATTGGCTGATCTTTAAATAGTCTTCTCTTTGCAGTATCTTTCGCTTGCGACCTTAACAACCTGGCTATGCCTGATCTCGTCTGCTCTCGGAAGCTAAGCAGGTTTGGTCCTGTATAATGTACCGGCGATTAGATTGGCTGATCTTTAAATAGCTCTCTGTTTGCAGCAGTCTTCGCTTATGGCCATTCCACCCTGGCTATGCCAGATCATGTCTGAGCTCGGAAACTAAGCAGGTTTCGGCCTGGTTAGTAATTGGATGGCAGACCCCCTGGTAATACCAGTTGCTTTAAGATTTTTGGAAATTTTTCACAAATTATATAATAATCTTGCAAGAAAAAAAGAAAGGAGTCAATGCCCCATATCTGAATCTTAGCAGGTATGGGCCTGGTTAGTAATTGGATGGGAGACACCCTGGTAATACCAGTTGCTTTAAGATTTTTGGAAATTTTTCACAAATTATATAATAATCTTGAAAAAAAAAAAAAAAAGTCAATGCCCGATCTCTGAATAATAGCAGGTTTTGCCTGGTTAGTACTTGGATGGAAGACGGCCAGGAAATACCAGTTGCTGTAATATTTTTGGCAATTTTTACTAATTACATAATAATCTTGCAACAAAAAAAAAAAAAAAAAAAAAAAGAGTAAATGCCCAATCTTTGAATCTTAGGAGGTATGGACCTGTTTATTGCTTGGATGGGAGACCGCCTCGGAATACCAGTTGCTGTAATATTTTTGGAAATTTGTACTAATTATATAATTATCTTGAAACAAAAAGAGTCAATGCCCAATCTTTGAATCTTAGCAGCTATGGGCCTGTTTAGTGTTTGGATGGGAGACCGCCTCGGAAAACCAGGTGCTCTAATATTATTGGAAATTCATTACTAATTATATAATAATCTTTAAAAAAAAAAAAAAAAGAGTCAATGCCCGATCTCTTAATCTTAGCAGGTATTGGCCTGGTTAGTAATTGGATGGGAGACCGCCTGGGAATACCAGGTGCTTTAAGCTTTAGGGTTTTCTTTCCTACTTATATAATGTACCGGCGATTAGATTGGCTGATCTTTAAATAGCTCTCTCTTTGCAGCAGTCTTCGCTTATGGCCATACCACCCTGGCTATGCCAGATCATGTCTGAGCTCAGAAGCTAAGCAGGTTTGGGCCTAGTTAGTAATTAGATGGGAGACCCCCTGGTAATACCAGTTGCTCTAAGATTTTTGTAAATTTTTCACAAATTATATAATAATCTTGAAAAAAAAAAGAGTCAATGCCCATTCTTTGAATCTTAGCAGTCATGGACCTGTTTAGTGTCTGGATGGGAGACCGCCTCGGAATACCAGGTGCTCTAATATTATTGGAAATTCATTACTAATTATATAATAATCTTTAAAAAAAAAAAAAAAGAGTCAATGCCCGATCTCTTAATCTTAGCAGGTATTGGCCTGGTTAGTGCTTGGATGGGAGACCGCCTGGGAATACCAGGTGCTTTAAGCTTTAGGGTTTTCTTTCCTACTTATATAATGTACCGGCGATTAGATTGGCTGATCTTTAAATAGCTCTCTCTTTGCAGCAGTCTTCGCTTATGGCCATACCACCCTGGCTATGCCAGATCATGTCTGAGCTCGGAAGCTAAGCAGGTTTGGGCCTGGTTAGTAATTGGATGGGAGACCCCCTGGTAATACCAGTTGCTTTAAGATTTTTGTAAATTTTTCACAAATTATATAATAATCTTGCAAGAAAAAAAGAAAGGAGTCAATGCCCCATATCTGAATCTTAGCAGGTATGGGCCTGGTTAGTAATTGGATGGGAGACACCCTGGTAATATCAGTTGCTTTAAGATTTTTGGAAATTTTCACAAATTATATAATAATCTTGAAAAAAAAAAAAAGTCAATGCCCGATCTCTGAATAATAGCAGGTTTTGCCTGGTTAGTACTTGGATGGAAGACGGCCGGGAAATACCAGTTGCTGTAATATTTTTGGCAATTTTTACTAATTACATAATAATCTTGCAACAAAAAAAAAAAAGAGTAAATGCCCAATCTTTGAATCTTAGGAGGTATGGACCTGTTTAGTGCTTGGATGGGAGACCGCCTCGGAATACCAGTTGCTGTAATATTTTTGGAAATTTGTACTAATTATATAATTATCTTGAAACAAAAAGAGTCAATGCCCAATCTTTGAATCTTAGCTGCTATGGACCTGTTTAGTGTTTGGATGGGAGACCACCTCGGAAAACCAGGTGCTCTAATATTATTGGAAATTCATTACTAATTATATAATAATCTTTAAAAAAAAAAAAAAAAAAAAAAAAAAAAGAGTCAATGCCCGATCTCTTAATCTTAGCAGGTATTGGCCTGGTTAGTGCTTGGATGGAGACCGCCTGGGATACCAGGTGCTTTAAGCTTTAGGGTTTTCTTTCCTACTTATATAATGTACCGGCGATTAGATTGGCTGATCTTTAAATAGCTCTCTCTTTGCAGCAGTCTTCGCTTATGGCCATACCACCCTGGCTATGCCAGATCATGTCTGAGCTCGGAAGCTAAGCAGGTTTGGGCCTGGTTAGTAATTGGATGGGAGACCCCCTGGTAATACCAGTTGCTCTAAGATTTTTGTAAATTTTTCACAAATTATATAATAATCTTGTAAGAAAAAAAGAAAGGAGTCAATGCCCCATATCTGAATCTTAGCAGGTATGGGCCTGGTTAGTAATTGGATGGGAGACCGCCTGGGAATACCAGGTGCTTTAAGCTTTAGGGTTTCTTTCCTACTTATATAATGTACCGGCGATTAGATTGGCTGATCTTTAAATAGCTCTCTCTTTGCAGCAGACTTCGCTTATGGCCATACCACCCTGGCTATGCCAGATCATGTCTGAGCTCGGAAGCTAAGCAGGTTTGGGCCTGGTTAGTAATTGGATGGGAGACCCCCTGGTAATACCAGTTGCTTTAAGATTTTTGTAAATTTTTCACAAATTATATAATAATCTTAAAAAAAAAGAGCCAATGCCCGATCTCTTAATCTTAGCAGGTATTGGCCTGGTTAGTGCTTGGATGGGAGGACCGCCTCGGAATACCAGGTGCTGTAAGCTTTTGGATTTTCATTCCTACCTATATAATGTATGGGCGATTTGATTGGCTGATCTTTAAATAGTCTTCTCTTTGCAGTATCCTTCGCTTGCGACCGTAACAACCTGGCTATGCCTGATCTCGTCTGCTCTCGGAAGCTAAGCAGGTTTGGTCCTGTATAATGTACCGGCGATTAGATTGGCTGATCTTTAAATAGCTCTCTCTTTGCAGCAGTCTTCGCTTATGGCCATACCACCCTGGCTATGCCAGATCATGTCTGAGCTCGGAAGCTAAGCAGGTTTGGGCCTGGTTAGTAATTGGATGGGAGACCCCCTGGTAATACCAGTTGCTGTAAGATTTTTGTAAATTTTTCACAAATTATATAATAATCTTGTAAGAAAAAAAGAAAGGAGTCAATGCCCCATATCTGAATCTTAGCAGGTATGGGCCTGGTTAGTAATTGGATGGGAGACCGCCTGGGAATACCAGGTGCTTTAAGCTTTAGGGTTTTCTTTCCTACTTATATAATGTACCGGCGATTAGATTGGCTGATCTTTAAATAGCTCTCTCTTTGCAGCAGTCTTCGCTTATGGCCATACCACCCTGGCTATGCCAGATCATGTCTGAGCTCAGAAGCTAAGCAGGTTTGGGCCTAGTTAGTAATTGGATGTGAGACCCCCTGGTAATACCAGTTGCTCTAAGATTTTTGTAAATTTTTCACAAATTATATAATAATCTTGAAAAAAAAAAGAGTCAATGCCCATTCTTTGAATCTTAGCAGTCATGGACCTGTTTAGTGTCTGGATGGGAGACCGCCTCGGAATACCAGGTGCTCTAATATTATTGGAAATTCATTACTAATTATATAATAATCTTAAAAAAAAAAAAAAAAAGAGTCAATGCCCGATCTCTTAATCTTAGCAGGTATTGGCCTGGTTAGTGCTTGGATGGGAGACCGCCTGGGAATACCAGGTGCTTTAAGCTTTAGGGTTTTCTTTCCTACTTATATAATGTACCGGCGATTAGATTGGCTGATCTTTAAATAGCTCTCTCTTTGCAGCAGACTTCGCTTATGGCCATACCACCCTGGCTATACCAGATCATGTCTGAGCTCGGAAGCTAAGCAGGTTTGGGCCTGGTTAGTAATTGGATGGGAGACCCCCTGGTAATACCAGTTGCTTTAAGATTTTTTGTAAATTTTTCACAAATTATATAATAATCTTAAAAAAAAAGAGCCAATGCCCGATCTCTTAATCTTAGCAGGTATTGGCCTGGTTAGTGCTTGGATGGGAGACCGCCTCGGAATACCAGGTGCTGTAAGCTTTTTGGATTTTCATTCCTACTTATATAATGTATGGGCGATTTGATTGGCTGATCTTTAAATAGTCTTCTCTTTGCAGTATCCTTTCGCTTGCGACCGTAACAACCTGGCTATGCCTGATCTCGTCTGCTCTCGGAAGCTAAGCAGGTTTGGTCCTGTATAATGTACCGCGATTAGATTGGCTGATCTTTAAATAGCTCTCTCTTTGCAGCAGTCTTTGCTTATGGCCATTCCACCCTGGCTATGCCAGATCATGTCTGAGCTCGGAAACTAAGCAGGTTTCGGCCTGGTTAGTAATTGGATGGCAGACCCCCTGGTAATACCAGTTGCTTTAAGATTTTTTGGAAATTTTTCACAAATTATATAATAATCTTGCAAGAAAAAAGAAAGGAGTCAATGCCCCCATATCTGAATCTTAGCAGGTATGGGCCTGGTTAGTAATTGGATGGGAGACACCCTGGTAATACCAGTTGCTTTAAGATTTTTGGAAATTTTTCACAAATTATATAATAATCTTGAAAAAAAAAAAAAAGTCAATGCCCGATCTCTGAATAATAGCAGGTTTTGCCTGGTTAGTACTTGGATGGAAGACGGCCGGGAAATACCAGTTGCTGTAATATTTTTGGCAATTTTTACTAATTACATAATAATCTTGCAACAAAAAAAAAAAAAGAGTAAATGCCCAATCTTTGAATCTTAGGAGGTATGGACCTGTTTAGTGCTTGGATGGGAGACCGCCTCGGAATACCAGTTGCTGTAATATTTTTGGAAATTTGTACTAATTATATAATTATCTTGAAACAAAAAGAGTCAATGCCCAATCTTTGAATCTTAGCAGCTATGGACCTGTTTAGTGTTTGGATGGGAGACCGCCTCGGAAAACCAGGTGCTCTAATATTATTGGAAATTCATTACTAATTATATAATAATCTTTAAAAAAAAAAAAAAAGAGTCAATGCCCGATCTCTTAATCTTAGCAGGTATTGGCCTGGTTAGTGCTTGGATGGGAGACCGCCTGGGAATACCAGGTGCTTTAAGCTTTAGGGTTTTCTTTCCTACTTATATAATGTACCGGCGATTAGATTGGCTGATCTTTAAATAGCTCTCTCTTTGCAGCAGTCTTCGCTTATGGCCATACCACCCTGGCTATGCCAGATCATGTCTGAGCTCGGAAGCTAAGCAGGTTTGGGCCTGGTTAGTAATTGGATGGGAGACCCCCTGGTAATACCAGTTGCTTTAAGATTTTTGTAAATTTTTCACAAATTATATAATAATTTAAAAAAAAAAAGAGTCAATGCCCCATATCTTAATCTTAGCAGGTATTGGCCTGGTTAGTGCTTGGATGGGAGACCGCCTCGGAATACCAGGTGCTTTAAGCTTTTGGATTTTCTTTCCTACTTATATAATGTATGGGCGATTTGAGATTGGCTGATCTTTAAATAGCTCTTCTCTTTGCAGTATCCTTCGCTTGACCGTAACCAACCTGGCTATGCCTATCTGTCTGCTCTCGGAAGCTAAGCAGGTTTGGTCCTGTTATAATGTACCGGCGATTAGAATTGGCTGATCTTTAAATAGCTCTCTCTTTGCAGCAGTCTTCGCTTATGGCCATTCCACCCTGGCTATGCCAGATCATGTCTGAGCTCGGAA
>NW_020527182.1:0-18678 GCF_003368295.1 Carassius auratus | reverse complement strand
TTTTGGATAGCTTGGATGGTTTTGTCGTGGTGATTTTTTAAAATGACAGTAAAGATGGAATTATTAATTTCCTGCATTTGTATATCCAAACACTTCAAAACCTTTTTTCATACAGAAAAAAAAGTTATTCTGAGTAAATATGCATAGTTTCATGACTTTACAAACACTGTATGGATAACAGAAAATTAAAAAACTGTCAGACATCTCATATCACTCTGTCCCTCTGTTTGAGTGTGTGTGCTTAGACTTCCATTGTCTGAGAGAATAGCGCCCCTACAGGTGCAGCTAAAAAAGGGAGGAGACTGTCTTTTGGTTTCACTTTTAAATCGGTTAAAATACAAATAAATACTTGGATTTAATTCACACTGACAAGCTAAACCAACATATATGATTATTATCAGGTCAGGGCTCATTAATAATTGATGTGTGGTCAGTGATATGTGAGAAACACGAGAGATGAATCACCGCTCTGAGCACCAGCGTGTGGAATTGCGAGCTCAGAAAAAACGAGTTTATTCTTGTTTTATAGCTATTAAAAATAAAGTATTGCAGCGATATCACACAATTCCACCAATTAGAGCACACCAAGAGCTAAATTAAGATGTTTTTGAACTGTTTGTGTGAAAATGAAATATTTGCGGCTGCCCTATATGAAATCACTGCCTCCGATCAGCGCGTACAGTGTCCAGCTCAAAACAAACGAATTTATTCTTGTTTAAGAGCTTTTTTAAATAAAATATTACCACAAATGCACACAATAAACCCATTGTAACACTACAAGAGCTAAATGCAGGTGTTTGTGACCCGTTTAAGTGTGCAAGACTATTTGAAAGCGCGACTGGCAGAATAACATATCTCTCTCGAGCTGCAGGATTCTGGCTTTCGTCGTACGAACGAACACATAACGGACAAGATTATTTCAAAACACATAATAGCTTGGCGACTATAAACGAAAACAGCCACGTGAACATAAACTGGATCTACTGGATTTGAATATTAAAGTGACCACATTTACCACTTGCTTCTGTCTTCAATTTTAATCTATATAAAAAAGGAAACTCATTCGACTTCGCTGCTTTTTTAATGTGTGCGTATTTATTTATTTATCTTTTTATACATTTTGTATAATTTCATAGTTTGTGTATTACAATTATAAAAACAAAAATAAAATTAGCCACTCACATAGAAATAGCTTAGGCCTTAACCTTTTTCTGACAGTTTTAGGGATTTTTAAAAATCCTAAAAAAACCTTATTTGTGCTGCAAATAATAATTTCAAACTCATTTGATACTGACCTATGACATCCTGTGACATTATATTTATTTTAATTTACATAATCTCATGGATGTAACAGTAAATCTGTTCAGCTCACAGATCAATACTAAGCTGTAATACAAGCAGAACTTTCACAAATGCTTATGAGTCATTTAAGGATTTGATAACACTGTAAAATAATGTCTAATTTGTTAACATTAGCAAATTCATTGATAACACTTTATAATAACTGCACTCATTATTAAATAGTCAGTTCATGCTTTATAAAGCCTTGTCCCAATATTAATAGTCAGTAGTAAGCAGTTTATAAATACAGCTATAAATAGCTTGTCCTTGGTTTATAAGCACATTTATTAAAAATGAGAGTAAGTTATCTTCCTATGAAAAATAAAAGATAAAAATAAACAAACAACAACACAGATTGATACAGAACTCAGAAATTTTATTGTGGATTTATGATAAAGCCTGCAAATGAATTCATACTCCTACTCATACTACTCCATACTCCTTTTTCAACATGATGCCAATATACTGAGATGTTAAATTGTGAATGGGTTTAGGATAGCTTAAATGGTGTTGCCATAGAGATTTATTAAAGTAACATAAAAAAATTCAATAGTTATTTTACTATATCTTTACAATTTTTCATTCTAAATCTTCATAATTTTTTATATAAGTAGAAGTCCTCATTTGAAGGAAGCACAGTAAGTTTCATAGCTTTATCACTTTCAAGAGCCAGCATAAAATTTAAACTATCATAACTTATAAATCAAGCTTGCAATTCTTAGTACCTATAATGGCCACCAGAGGGAGCTATAGGATTACTTTTAAATAATTATTGTAGAAACGAGTATGATTTAAATCATTTATAGAAATCTTTAAAAAAAAAAATGAATTGTATATATTTTACTGATAAAATGACCCTCACTTAATTAGAATAACAAGCTGAAGTATTTTGAACTGTATATTAAGAATAATTCTTTATAGGCTTTATGGACAGATACGTTTTGAGTGACTCTTGAAGGATCAGCACCACATCCTCTTTTACCACTGTTTAAAGAATTAATCTTACAGAATAGGTGTGAATGAATTTTGGATAGCTTGAATGGTTTTGCCGTGATGTTTTTTGAAATAATAGTAAAAAAGGAACCAGTAAATGTCTTTTTATTTTTTTAAAGTGCAGCTTCTAAACACTTTAAAAAAAAAAAATGTACACATAGAAGACCAGTCATTCTGAGGCATATTTCCTCAGAATGACTGGTCTCATGACCATAGTTTCATGACTATACAACACTATATGGATGATAGAAAATAAAAAAAAAACTATCATACATCTGATGTCACTCAGTCCCACTGTCACTGTGGGTAATGTGTGTGTGTGTGTGTGTTAAGTGAATTAGGTGTGAAACTATCAGGGTGCATTTAGTCTCCAGCGCCAACATTTTACAGAACTGCCACTTTCCTGGAGTCTCCAGAATTACTCGGTGTCGGACTCTGAGAGACTTAAGATTCCAAAAAATGATTTAATTAGAATACCATGAAGTATTGTGAAATACTATATATTAAGTCTTTATATATAGGCTTTATGAACAGATTAGAGTGACTCGTGAAGGACCAGCACCACCTCCTCTTGTTCGATGGTTTGAGGAATATATCTTCCAGAATCCAGGATTAAGATTTAGGAGCTCATTTTTATTCCACCTCCTTTCCTGAAAAGTCTGTCTTGCAGAATTGACTAAAAATTAATCTTCACATTAATTACTAATTATTTTGCAATTCTTTTTGTCAGTTCTTCTTGACCTGCTTTTTTCTTCTTCTTTTCTGACCTCATGACCCAGTCAGTATTTTTTGTACAATGGTCAAGTCTTAACTTATCCATTTCTGTATTGCATTTGTGTTTGATATTTCTCATGGGTATTTCATAATTTTCGACCTTACAGTTTGAGTTAAAAGTCTATTTTAGCGCATTTCATCTGTAAAAGAAAACATGCCTAATAATTCTGCACACATGAATATAAGGAGTTTTTCTCTTCCAGCTTTCCTGGACTATTGTATAGCACTCATAAATGATTAAATAAAAATTAATGGTAGTTATTAAGATTTATATGGTTTGGAATTGGTAAAATGTACTTGGAAAAAAATCACAATAAAAACAATGTTTTCATGTTTAAGTTTGGAATATTAACTGACATGAATGAATGCTATATAAATATTGTTCATGTTAACATAATGTTTATAAATGAAATCTTATTGTACAGTGTTACTAATATATATATTGTTCTGTGAATGTGATTTTAAAGTCTAGATGATTCGGATTAACCCTTTAACTGCCGTATCCTTTAAAACCTCACTGCCAGAGGGATATTGTGAATGCATGTGCCCGCTGGGCACAGTTTACCTGATGCCACCGGGGTGGCGATGGCATTGGTGGCTTGAGCCCGCCATCGCTGCTTGCAGCTATATTTATTATTATTTTTCTTCAAGGTTTCGGGGGCTTTTGGGGCCCTTAACATGCTTAAAAAGTCTTGAAAATTGGCACACACATTGGAACCTGCGGCCATTAGGGCCGGGCAGAGACTGATACATGGGCGTGGCACAGGGGCTCTACAGCGCCCCCTGGAATACTGAGGGCCATATATCATACATACTTGCACGTAGACGCACGAAACTCGGTACACATGTAGATCTCATCAAACCAAACAACTTTCGTACTGCATGTCATAGGCTCCGCCCAACAGGAAGTTGGATATTTAGGGTTTAGTATTCATATTTTTCGTCAAAGTTGTGGGGGCTTTTGGGGTCCTTAACATACTCAAAAACTCTTGAAAATTTGCACACACTTTGGAATCTGTGGCCTTTAGGAGCCTGCAGAGGCTGGGACCCGGGCGTGGCACAGGGGCTCTACGGCGCCCCCTGGATCACAGTCAGAAATGTTGATTCATAGCTCACACATACTTGCACATATTAATATCAAACTCAGTACACATATAGATCTCATCGTGCTGAACAACTTTCGTATTGCATGTCATAGGCTCCGCCCAACAGGAAGTCAGCTATTTAGAGTTATGTAAAAAGCGCATGCTCTGGAATTTGAAATACTTGTCATAGGGTTTTTTGCCGATTGACACCAAACTCAGTCAACATGATCTCAAGACATTGGGGATGAAAAATTGCCAGGGGATTTTTGATATCTCGAACGGTTTGCTCGTCGCGCGGCGTTGAATTTATGGCGAGAATTTTGAAACAGGAAGTGTCTAATACCATCAACATGCATTTCCTAATTGTAATCAAACTTCATCAGATTATTCATTGTATGATGTCGATCGCATATATGTGACTATTAGGAGTCAAAGTTATAGCGCCACCAACTGGCAGCAGGAAGTGTGTCATTTTCAAAATGCTTTGAATTCAGCATCTTATTTTTACTCGATTTGCTTCAAACTTCATCAGAATAATGTTAAAACACAGTCGATATAAATCTGCTGGGGGGATATTGATATCTAAAAATATTGTTGCCGTGGCAACATGTCAGATTGGAATACTTCTCAGGTGATTTTGAGGCACATAACATGCTTAGAATTTCATCAAACTCAGAACACATATCAGTATTAGTGACAGCTAGACACTGGCAAAAGTTCATAAGAGGGCATGGAAGAGGCACTCTATAGCGCCACCTTTTGTCAAAAGTGGGGGTGTTAGTTTTAGCTACAGACACCAAACTCAGTACAAAAATTGTTCTTATCAAGACGGACAACTTTCTAATTCAGTCATTAGCTACTACCAACAGGAAGTCGGCTATTTTGATTTGAATGTGGATTGTTTTTTACATTTAGCTGTGAATTAATGCATACTGCTCAGAGGAGAGTAACACTATAAACATCAAACTTTGTCTACATGTTGAAAAAACATTGAGGAACTTAAATTGTGAATGGGTTTTGGATAGCTTGGATGGTTTTGTCGTGGTGATTTTTTTAAATGACAGTAAAAATGGAATTATTAATTTTCCTGCATTTTTAAATTCCAAACACTTCAAAGCCTTTTTTCATACAGAAAAGAAAGTTATTCTGAGTAAATATGCATAGTTTCATGACTTTACAACACTGTATGGATAACAGAAAATTAAAAAACTCTCAGACATCTCATCTCACTCTGTCCCTCTGTTTGAGTGTGTGTGCTTAGACTTCCATTGTCTGAGAGAAATAGCGCCCCTACAGGTGCATATCCTGAACTAAAAAAGGGAGGAGACTCTCTTTTGGTTTCACTTTTAAATCGGTTAAAATACAAAATAATACTTGGATTTAGTTCACACTGACAAGCTAAACCAACATATATGATTATTTCCAGGTCAGGGCTCATTAATAATGGATGTGTGGTCAGTGATACGTGAGAAACACGAGAGATGAATCACCGCTCTGAGCAGGAGCGTGTGGAATGATGAGCTCAGAAAAAACGAGTTTATTCTTGTTTTATAGCTATTATAAATAAAGTATTGCAGTGATATCACACAATTCACCAATTAGAACACACCAAGAGCTAAATTAAGATGTTTTTGAACTGTTTGTGTGAAAATGAAATATTCGCGGCTGCCTATCTGAAATCACTGCCTCCGATCAGCGCGCACAGTGTCACAAGTTCAAAACAAACGAATTTATTCTTGTTTAAGAGCTTTTTAAAATAAATTATTGCCATAAATGCACACTATACACCCATTATAACACAACACGAGCTAAATAGGTGTTTGTGACCCGTTTATGTGTGCAAGACTATTTGAAAGCGCGACTGGCAGAATAACATGTATCTCTGGAGCTGCAGGTTTCTGCCTTTTGTCGTAAGAACGAACACATCACGGACAAGATTATTTCAAAATACATAATAGCTTGGCTAATATAAACGAAAACAGCCACGTGAACATAAACTGTTGAGAAATAAATCTGAAGTGGATCTATTGGATTTTAATATTAAGTGACCGCATATACCAGCTGCTTCCGTCTTAAATTTTAATCTATATAAAAAATTTAACTCATTAATCTTGGCTGCTTTTTTAATGTGTGTATGTATTTATTTATTATTTTGCTCTAACAAGACTTAATCTATATTTAATTAAATCAATTATATTTTATTTTACATTTGATTTGTCCATTTCTGCATCTAAACGCCTAAAAACCTAAAACATGCTCTATTATATTATTGTTAGCAATTTCTTTATCGTCCAATTTATCTGGTGTACACACTTTTATTTTCATAATAAACTTGTTTGTTAGATTATACACAGTTACAGTGGTCTATAATAAATATTAACAGGTTTTATTCAAGCTGTTTAGAATGATTGCCGTAGGCTAATTTTTAAAATGTAAATCCATACAGCTATAAATAGCTTGTTCTTGGTTTATAAGCACATTTATTAAAAAGGAGAGTAAAGGGTCAGTTATCTTCCTATGAAAAATAAAAAAAATAAAAATAAACAAACAACAACACAGATTGATACAGAACTCAGAAATGTTATTGTGGATTTATGATAAACTCAGCCTGTAAATGAATTCATTCTCCTCCAAGAAGACACAAGTAGTTCACTCCTGTTTTACTGTTTTAACATGAAGCCATACACTGAAGATGTTCAATTTCGAATGGGTTTAGGATACCTTAAATGGTGTGGCCATAGCGATTTATTAAAGTAACATAAACAAAATACAATAGTTATTTTACTATATCTTTAAAATTTTTAATTCCAACTCTTCATAATTTTTTATATACGTAGAAGTCATCATTTGAAGGAAGCACAGTAAGTTTCATAGCTTTATCATTTTCAAGAGCCAGCATAAAATTAAAACTATCATAACATATAAATCAAGCTTGCAATTCTTAGTACCAATAATGGCCACCAGATGGAGCTATAGGATTACTTTTAAATAATAATTGTAGAAACAAGTATGATTTAAATCATTTATAGAAGTCTTTGAAAGAAAAATAATATGTATTTTATGTATTTCACTGATAAAATGACCCTCACTTAATTAGAATAACAAGCTGAAGCATTGTGAACTGTATATTAAGAATAATTCTTTATAGGCTTTATGGACAGATACGTTTTGAGTGACTCTTGAAGGTTTAGCACCACATCCTCTTTTACCACTGTTTAAAGAATTAATCTTACAGAACAGGTGCGAATGAATTTTGGATAGCTTGAATGGTTTTGTCGTGGTGATTTTTTTGAAATAACAGTAAAAAAGTAACCAGTAAATGTCTTTTATTTTTTTAAGTGCAGCTTCTAAACACTTCAAAAAAATGTACACATAGAAGACAAGTCATTCTGAGGAAATATGCATAGTTTCATGACTATACAACACTATATGGATGATTGAAAATTAAAAAACTATCATACATCTGATGTCACTCTGTCCCTCTGTCACTGTGGGTAGTGTGTGTGTGTGTGTGTGTGTGTGTGTGTGTGTTTGTGTGTGTGTTAAGTGAATTAGGTGTGAAACTATCAGGGAGCATTTAGTCTCCAGCGCCAACATTTTACAGAACTGCCACTTTCCTGGAGTCTCCAGAATTACTCGGTGTCAGGTTCTGAGAGATCTAAGATTCCAAAAAATGATTAAATTAGAATACCATGAAGTATTGTGAAATACTAAATATTAAGACTTTATATATAGGCTTTATGAACCGATTAGAGTGACTCGTGAAGGACCAGCACCACCTCCTCTTGTCCGATGGTTTGAGGAATATATCTTCCAGAATCCGGGATTAAGATTTAGGAGCTCATTTTTATACCACCTCCTTTCCTGAAAGTCTGTTTTGCAGAATTGACTAAAAATTAATCTTCACATTAATTCCTAATTATTTAGCAATTCTTTTTGTCAGTTCTTCTTGACCTGTTTTTTTCTTCTTCTTTTCTGACCTCATGACCCAGTCAGCATTTTTGTACAATGGTCAAGTCTTAACTTCTCACTTTCTGTATTGCATTTGGGTTTGATATTTCTCATGGGTATTTCATAATTTTTGACTCTGAGTTAAAACAGTTTGAGTTAAAACTCTTTTTTAGCGCATTTCATCTGTAAAAGAAAACATGCCTAATAATTCTGCACACATGAATATAAGGAGTTTTTCTCTTCCAGCTTTCCTGGACTATTGTATAGCACTCATAAATGATTAAATAAAAAATAATGGTAGTTATTAAGATTGATATGGTTTGGAATTGGTAAAATGTGCTTGGAAAAAAATCACAATAAAACAATGTTTTAATGTTTAAGTTTGGAATATTAACTGACATGAATGAATGCTATATAAATATTGTTCATGTTAA
This sequence comes from Carassius auratus, assembly GCF_003368295.1. Lineage (NCBI taxonomy): Eukaryota > Metazoa > Chordata > Actinopteri > Cypriniformes > Cyprinidae > Carassius > Carassius auratus. The sequence goes on along the minus strand of NW_020527182.1, from coordinate 10,100 downwards.
CATAATGTTTATCAATGAAATCTTACTGTGAAGTGTTACTAAAAAAAAAAAAAAATATATATATATATATATATATATATATATATATATATATATATATATATATATATATATATATATATATAGTTCTGTGAATGTGATTTTAAAGTCTAGATGATTCGGATTAACCCTTTATCTGGCGTATCCTTTAAAACCTCACTGCCAGAGGGATATTGTGAATGCATGTGCCCGCTGGGCACAGTTTACCTGATGCCACCGGGGTGGCGATGGTATTGGTGGCTTGAGCCCGCCATCGCTGCTTGCAGCTATATTTATTATTTATTCTTCTAATTTTTTTCCAAGGTTTCGGGGGCTTTTGGGGTCCTTAACATGCTTAAAAAGTCTTGAAAATTGGCACACACATTGGAACCTGCGGCCATTAGGGCCGGGCAGAGACTGATACACGGGCGTGGCACAGGGGCTCTACAGCGCCCCCTGGAATACTGAGGGCCATATATCATACATACTTGCACGTAGACACACGAAACTCGGTACACATGTAGATCTCATCAAACCAAACAACTTTCGTACTGCATGTCATAGGCTCCGCCCAACAGGAAGTTGGCTATTTTGGGTTTAGTAGTCATATTTTTCGTCAAAGTTGTGGGGGCTTTTGGGGTCCTTAACATACTCAAAAACTCTTGAAAATTTGCACACACTTTGGAATCTGTGGCCTTTAGGAGCCTGCAGAAGCTGGGACCCGGGCGTGGCACAGGGGCTCTACGGCGCCCCCTGGATCACAGTCAGAAATGTTGATGTATAGCTCACACATACTTGCCAATATTCATAAGAAACTCAGTACACATATAGATCTCATTGTGCCGAACAACTTTCATATTGAATATCATAGGCTCCGCCCAACAGGAAGTCAGCTATTTAGAGTTATGTAAAAAGCACATGCTCTGGAATTTGAAATACTTGTCATAGGTTTTTTACTCGATTGCCGCCAAACTCGGTCAACATGATCTCAAGACATTGGGGATGAAAAATTGCCAGGGGATTTTTGATATCTCGAACGGTTTGCTCGTGGCGAGGCTTTGAAATTATGGCGAGAAATGAGAAACAGGAAGTGTCTAATACCATCCACATACATTTCCTAATTTTAATCAAACTTCATTAGATTATTCATTGTATGATGTCGATCGCATATATGTGACTATTAGGAGTCAAAGTTATAGCGCCACCAACTGGCAGCAGGAAGTGTGTCATTTTCAAAATGCTATAAATTCAGCATCTTATTTTTACTCGATTTGCTTCAAACTTCATCAGAATAATGTTAAAACACAGCCGATATAAATCTGCTGGGGGGATATTGATATCTAAAAATATTGTTGCCGTGGCAACATGTGAAACTGGAATACTTCTCAGGTGATTTTGAGGCATATAACATGCTTAGAATTTCATCAAACTCAGAACACATATCAGTATTAGTGACAGCTAGACACTGGCAAAAGTTCATAAGAGGGCGTGGAAGAGGCACTCTATAGCGCCACCTTTTGTCAAAAGTGGGGGGGTTAGTTTTAGCTACAGACACCAAACTCAGTACAAAAATTGTTCTTATCAAGACGGACAACTTTCTAATTCACAGTCATCAGCTACGACCAACAGGAAGTCGGCTATTTTGATTTGAATGTGGATTGTTTTTTACATTTAGCTGTGAATTAATGCATACTGCTCAGAGGTGAGTAACACTATACACACCAAACTTGGTCTACTTGTTGAAAAAACATTGAGGAACTTAAATTGTGAATGGGTTTTGGATAGCTTGGATGGTTTTGTCGTGGTGATTTTTTTAAATGACAGTAAAAATGGAATTATTAATTTTCCTTCATTTTTAAATTCCAAACACTTCAAAACCTTTTTTCATACAGAAAAAAAAGTTATTCTGAGTAAGTATGCATAGTTTCATGACTTTACAACACTGTATGATTAAAAGAAAATTAAAAAACTGTCAGACATCTCATCTCACTCTGTCCATCTGTTTGAGTGTGTGTGCTTAGACTTCCATTGTCTCAGAGAAAATGCGCCCCTACAGGTGCAGTTACCGGACTAAAAAAGGGAGGAGACTCTCTTTTGGTTTCACTTTTAAATCGGTTAAAATACAAATAAATACTTGGATTTAATTCACACTGACAAGCTAAACCAACATATATGATTATTATCAGGTCAGGGCTCATTAATAATTGATGTGTGGTCAGTGATACGTGAGAAACACGAGAGATGAATCACCGCTCTGAGCAGGAGCGTGTGGAATGATGAGCTCAGAAAAAAAACGAGTTTATTCTTGTTTTATAGCTATTAAAAATAAAGTATTGCAGCGATATCACACAATACACCAATTAGAACACACCAAGAGCTAAATTAAGATGTTTTTGAACTGTTTGTGTGAAAATGAAATATTCCCGGCTGTCTATCTGAAATCATTGCCTCCGATCAGCGCGCACAGTGTCACAAGTTCAAAACAAACTAATTTATTATTGTTTAAGAGCTTTTTAAAATAAATTATTGCCACAAATGCACACAATACACCCATTATAACACAACACGAGCTAAATACAGGTGTTTGTGACCCGTTTATGTGCGCAAGACTGTTTGAAAGCGCGACTGGCAGAATAACATATATCTCTCGAGCTGCAGGATCTTGCCTTTCGTCGTAAGAACGGACACATCACGGACAAGATTATTTCAAAATACATAATTGCTTGGCTAATATAAACGAAAACAGCCACGTGAACATAAACTGTTGAGAAATAAATCTGAAGTGGATCGGATTTTAATATTAAGTGACCGCATATACCAGCTGCTTCTGTCTTCAATTTTAATCTATATAAAAAATAAAGCTCATTCATCTTGGCTGCTTTTTTAATGTGTGTAAGTATTTATTTATTTATTTATTATTTTGCTCTAACAAGAATTAATCTATATTTAATTAAATCAATTCAATTTTATTTTACATTTGATTTGTCCATTTCTGCATCTAAACGCATACAAAAAAACCTAAAACATGCTCTACTATACTATTGACTATTATATTTTCTTTATCGTCCAATTTATTTGGTGTACACACTTCCATTTTCATAATAAACTTGTTTGTTAGATTATACACAGTTACAGTGGTCTATAATAAATATTAACAGGTTTTATTCAAGCTGTTTAGAATGATTGCAGTAGGCTAATTTTTTTAAATGTAAATCCCCCCTAAAAATTATTGTTATTGTTTTCCAATAAATAAAAAACATTTGAAAACAATAACTGTTGTACTTTTTTATACATTTTGTATAATTTCATAGTTTATGCATTATAGTTATAAAAACAAATACATTTTGCCACTAACATAGTAATTTTAGGCCTTATCCTTTTCTGACAGTTTTAGGGATTTTAAAAAATCCTAAAAAACCTTATTTGTGCTGCAAATAATAATTTAAAACTCAAAAAGTAAATAGTCAGTTCATGCTTTATAAAGCCTTGTCCCAATATTAATAGTCAGTAGTAAGCAGTTTATAAATACAGCTATAAATAGCTTGTTCTTGGTTTATAAGCACATTTATTAAAAAGGAGAGTAAAGGGTCAGTTATCTTCCTATGAAAAATAAAAGATAAAAATAAACAAACAACCACACAGATTGATACAGAACTCAGAAATTTTATTGTGGATTTATGATAAAATCAGCCTGTAAATGAATTCATACTCCTCCTCATACTGCTCCATACTCCTTTTTCAACATGATGCCAATATACTGACATGTTAAATTGTGAATGGGTTTAGGATAGCTTAAATGGTGTTGCCATAGAGATTTATTAAAGTAACAAAAAAATGCAATAGTTATTTTACTATATCTTTAAAATTTTTCATTCTTACTCTTCATAATTTTTGTTTATATAAGTAGAAGTCATCATTTGAAGGAAGCACAGTAAGTTTCATAGCTTTATCATTTTCAAGAGCCAGCATAAAATTAAAACTATCATTACTTATAAATCAACCTTGCAATTCTTAGTACCAATAATGGCCACCAGATGGAGCTATAGGATCACTTTTAAATAATTATTGTAGAAACAAGTATGATTTAAATCATTTATAGAAATCTTTCAGAGAAAAATAATATGAATTTTATGTATTTTACTGATAAAATGACCCTCACTTAATTAGAATAACAAGCTGAAGTATTGTGAACTGTATATTAAGAATAATTCTTTATAGGCTTTATGGACAGATACGTTTTGAGTGACTCTTGAAGGTTCACCACCACATCCTCTTTTACCACTGTTTAAAGAATTAATCTTACAGAACAGGTGCGAATGAATTTTGAATAGCTTGAATGGTTTTGTCGTGGTGATTTTTTGAAATAATAGTAAAAAAGGAACCAGTAAAGTGCAGCTTCTAAACACTTCAAAAAATTTACACATGGAAGACCAGTCATTCTGAGGAAATATGCATAGTTTCATGACTATACAACAATATATTGATGATAGAAAATTAAAAAACTATCATATATCTGATGTCACTCTGTCCCTCTCTCACTGTGGGTAATGTGTGTGTGTGTGTGTTAACTGAATTAGGTGTGAAACTATCAGGGAGCATTTAGTCTCCAGCGCCAACATTTTACAGAACTGCCACTTTCCTGGAGTCTCAGAATTACAATGTGTCAGGTTCTGAGAGATCTAAGATTCCAAAAAAAATATTTAATTAGAATACCATGAAGTATTGTGAAATACTATATATTAAGACTTTATATATAGGCTTTATGAACTGATTAGAGTGACTCGTGAAGGACCAGCACCACCTCCTCTTGTTCGATGGTTTGAGGAATATATCTTCCAGAATCCGGGATTAAGATTTAGGAGCTCATTTTTATTCCACCTCCTTTCCTGAAAGTCTGTCTTGCAGAATTGACTAAAAATTAATCTTCACATTAATTCCTAATTATTTTGCAATTCTTTTTGTCAGTTCTTCTTGACCTGTTTTTTTTTCTTCTTCTTTTCTGACCTCATGACCCAGTCAGCATTTTTTGTACATGGTCAAGTCTTAACTTATCCATTTCTGAATTGCATTTGTGTTTGAGTTAAAACAGTTTGAGTTAAAACTCTTTTTTAGCGCATTTCATCTGTAAAAGAAAACATGCCTAATAATTCTGCACATGAATATAAGGAGTTTTTCTCTTCCAGCTTTCCTGGACTATTGTATAGCACTCATAAATGATTAAATAAAAAATAATGGTAGTTATTAAGATTGATATGGTTTGGAATTGGTAAAATGTGCTTGGAAAAAAATCACAATAAAACAATGTTTTAATGTTTAAGTTTGGAATATTAACTGACATGAATGAATGCTATATAAATATTGTTCATGTTAACATAATGTTTATAAATGAAATCTTATTGTAAAGTGTTACTAAATATATATATATATATATTGATCTGTGAATGTGATTTTAAAGTCTAGATGATTCGGATTAACCCTTTAACCGCCATATCCTTTAAAACCTCACTGCCAGAGGGATATTGTGAATGCATGTGCCCGCTGGGCACAGTTAACCTGATGCCACCGGGGTGGCGATGGCATTGGTGGCTTGAGCCCGCCATCGCTGCTTGCAGCTATATTTATTCTTATTCTTCCGCTTCTCCAAAATGAATCACATTTTTGAGGGCTTAAACATGCTCAAAAAGTCATGAAACTTTGCACACGCGTAAAACCAGGTGAAAATTTTCGTCTGATATAGGATTCAGAAGAGGGTGTGGCAAAATGGCTCGACAGCGCCACCTATACGAAGAAAATCAACAGCCTTCGAGCTATGTTTCACGTACATGCACGAAAATTGGCACACATATGTAACACACCAATACCTACGAAAAAGACTCTTGGAGCAAAATTCTAAAACCAACAGGAAGTCAGTTATTTCTAATATTATGAGCAAATTTTGTGTAATTTTGGTCATTTCCATGTGTTGTATTTTAACGAACTCCTCCTAGAGATTTCTTCAAATCAACACCAAATTTGGTATGCCTAATCTAAAGTCCTTTGCGATGTTAAATTGCGAAGATCCTGACTTTTCGTTGAAGGGCGTGTCCGTGGCGGCCTGGCGAATTTCGATGATTCGCCACGAAAAATGAAGTTGCTATAACTCACACATACAATGTCCAATCTGCCCCAAACTTCACATGTTTGATGAAACTCCGAACCTGAACAGATTGACATGCCCATATTCAGTTATAGTCATAGCGCCACCTATTGGCAACAGGAAGTGACATATTTTACGCTGGGACGAACTACTCCTAGAAATTTTATGACATCAATGTCTTTTTTGTGGTCAGTCTAATCTAAAGGCCTGTGCAATGTTCAGTTGTGAAGATCTTGAGTTTTCGTTAAAAGGCTTGTTCATGGCGCCGCGACGAAGTTCGATGTCTCGCCATGGAAATAAAAGATGTTATAACTCAGGCATAAAATGTCCGATCTTCCCCAAACTTCACATGTGTGATAAGAGTCCTGGCCTGAATACATCTGCAGGCCAATATTCCACCGGGTGTGGCAGAATGGCTCCATAGCGCCACCTATACACTTTCAACGGAGTGCGCCTCGAGCTATGTTTCACGTACATTTACAAAAATTGGTACACGCATGTAACACTCCAATACCTACAAAAAAGTCTCTTGGTACGAAATCCGGATCCCAACAGGAAGTCGGTTATTTTGAATTTTCCCTTCAAAATTGGTGTTGTTTTTGCCATTTTCAGGGGTTGTACTTTAACGAACTCCTCCTAGAGATTTATTCAGATCAACACCAAACTTGGTCAGTGTAATCTAAAGCCCTTTGCAATGTTAAATTGCGAAGGACTTGAGGTTTCGTTTAAGGGCGTATCCATGGCGGCCTGACAAATTTCGATGTTTCGCCATGAAAAAGGAAGTTGCTGTAACTCAGACATACAATGTCCAATCTGCCCCAAACTTCACATGTTGGATGAGAGTCTTGACCTGAACAGATCTACATGCCCATATTCAGTTATAGTCATAGCGCCACCTATTGGCAACAGGAAGTGACATATTTTACACTGTGACAAACTACTCCTAGAAATTTGATGACATCAATGTCTTTTTTTGTGGTCAGTCTAATCTAAAGACCTGTGTGATGTTTAGTTGTGAAGATCTTGAGTTTTTGTTAAAAGGCGTGTCCATGGCGCCGTGACGAAGTTCGATGTCTTGCCATGGGGATAAAAGATGTTATAACTGATCTTGATCAAACTTCACTTGTGTGATAAGGGTCCTGGCCTGAACAGATCTGAAGGCCAATATTCCATCGGGTGTGGCAAAATGGCTCGATAGCGCCACCTATACACTTTCAACAGAGTGCGTATTCACTTTCAACGGAGTGCGTCTCGAGCTATGTTTCATGTACATGTACAAAAATCGGTACACACATGTAACACACCAATATCTACGAAAAAGTCTCTTGGTACAAAATCCGAATCCCAGCAGGAAGTCAGTTATTTAGAATTTTCTCTGCACAATTGGCGTTGTTTTTGCCATTTTCAGGGGTTGTACTTTAGTAAACTCCTCCTAGAGATTTATTCAGATCAACACCAAACTTGGTCAGTTAAATCTTAAGGCCTTTGAGATGTTAAATGGTGAAGATCTTGAGGTTTCATTAAAGGGCGTGTCCATGGTGGCCTGACAAATTTCAATGTTTCACCATGAAAAGGAAGTTGCTGTTACTCAGACATACAATGTCCAATCTGCCCCAAACTTCACATGTTAGGTAAGACTTCTGCCCTTAACAGATCTACATGCCCATTTTCAGTTATAGTCATAACGCCACCTGCTGGCAACAGGAAGTGACATGTTTTAGGCTGCGACAAACTACTCCTAGAATTTTTTTGAGATTAAAGTATTTTTTGTAGTCAGTCTAATCTAAAGGCCTGTGCAATGTTAACTTGTGGAGATCTTGAGTTTTTGTTAAAGGGCGTGTCCATGGCGCCATGACAAATTTTGATGTCTCGCCACAGTAAGAGAAGTTGTTGGAACTCAGGCATAATTTGTTCGATCTTCCCCAAACTTCACATGTTCGATAAGAGTCCTGCCCTAAACACATTTGAAGGCCAATATTCCATTATAATGAGTGCACCACCTGCTGGCAACAGGAGGATTGGCACATATATGGAGTAAACTTTGATATATTCCACTTATATTTATGAGTTTAAATGCATATTTCTCACCGTTCACCTAATTAATAAAGCCACTCGCTGGCGGTGAGCCCGGGTGCGAGGGCCCGTACATCGCTGCTTGCAGCTTTAATTAGGGCCCGAGCACCGATGGTGTGAGGACCCTCTTGGAATTGCTCCGTTTATTATTATTATTATTATTATTATTAGGGGTTCAAGCACGCAGTGCTGAAACCCTATTGTATTTGTTAGGATTTTTAGGGGTTCAAGCACGCAGTGCTGAAACCCTATTGTAATTGTTAGGATTTTTAGGGGTTCAAGCACGCAGTGCTGAAACCCTATTGTATTTGTTAGGATTTTTATTATTATTATTATTATTATTATTATTATTATTATTATTATTATTATTATTATTATTCTCCACTCAAACTGTTCGTGCAGCCCAAACCGTAAGGCCTAGAAAGCTGAAATTTGGTCAGAATGTAGTAGTCCGGCCTTCTTGTCAGATACCGAGTCTCGACCCAATCGGCCTAACGGGGGCGCTACAGCGCAAAAAACTAAAATTTTTGACATTTTTGGCCGTAAATCGTAAACCGTTAGCCGTAGACTCAAAAACATGGCATTGTTGCAATCCTTGGGTTAGCCCGAACAAAAGTGCACGGCGCCTTTTTGGGGTCTACGACGCACCGTTTTCTCGCAAAATCGAGCTATATCCGAAACCTACTTTTGCGAACTAGTCCTAGGATTTTCAACCAATCAGAACCAAACCAATTCATAAATATTCCCTGGACACTCAATATCAATAATTATCAAAAAAAAGTTGAAATTTCAATTCTTACGCGAAACAGTACATCAAAAAGCGTCTATGCTAACGTTAGCCAAATGCTATTTTGACTATAACTCTTGTACGGAATGAGATATCTTCACCAAACTCGGTACACATATGTATGAGCTCAATCTTTGGTCAAATCAAAAAAATGGCGCATCTCTGCCACTTGGGGGCGCTATAAGATAGAAAAAACACATAAATTGCTATAACTAGGCAACCGTTGGCTCGATCGACTTGAAAATCGGTATGTAGTGTCTTGGTCTGAAGGGGCACAAGTACCTATGAGGACATTTGCATATCTCAAAAAACATGGCCGCCATTGGCCAAACAATTTTAAGCACCTATTTGAAAGGGTTAACGGATGTTGATCGGAACGAAACTCGCTGGGTACGTTCGACTCATGAACCTTAAGGTCTGTAAGAATTTTGAAAGAAATCGGCCACTAGTTGGCGCTAACGAGTTTTATGGCTCTGTAATCACGTGGTGTTTCACATATCAACACAATATGCATATCATTTGATAGATCTCCTCGCAATGCACAACTTTGCCTCAAGAACCATTGCTGTCAATCAAATCGTTCAATTGTTATTCACAAATATGTTAAAAACCTACTTTTGCGAACTAGTCCTAGGTTTTTTGCACGATCGGAACCAAACCACTGCAGTAATATTCTGTGGACTCTCTAGATCAATAATTATTAAAAACATGTTGAATTTTGTCCTTTGGTTAGCTGCAACGGGGTAATTTAGAAAAAGGGGTGTGGCCAAACATACCACAAAGCCTATAAAACCTAAATGAAAACTCAAAACTTTATGAAACTCGGTGAGAACATGTAACAGGTGACTCTTAACAAGCATGCAAAGTTTCATGGAGATCGAAGCATAGGTGGCGCTATAACAGTACAACAGGTCTCAAAACACAAGATTTCTATGGTAAATGGCCTCAAATTGTTTGAAAATGCTCATATATTCACTCAAAAACACCAAATCTTCATATCATATGATATATCTCCTCATTCTGAACAAGTTTGCCTCTGGGACCAATGTTGTCAATAAAGCTGTTAATTAAATATTCAAGATATAT
>NW_020527181.1:0-33169 GCF_003368295.1 Carassius auratus | reverse complement strand
TAGGTTAAGTGAATGCTTCTTCTTTTTTAGAAAACCATGTCAGTCTAAGAAAGAAGATGAAGAACAGGATCGGTTCGTTTTTCAAGAGGCATGGAAAGCTATAAAAGCGTCCTTCCCTCAGTTGCAAGACCAGAAAAGAGCCGGACCAGAGCCGGCCGTCCTGAATCATCGTGTTCTGCAGGGCCTCTGGTTTCAAGCCAACTGATGGTGAGTCTGCTGCCAGAATTACTGTGGTACCCTGCTGCTAAAACAAACATTGTAAATCAGTATTTATGAGTTGTTGTACACAAAAAAAATCCTTTATAACATCCTTTATGTGTGTTTTTCAGAATTTGAAGAGTTTGTTATGAAACGGGAGGCTTTAGCACAGGGTATAAGGAAACCCCAACAATCTAGTGGCGAACAGGTACGCTTACTGAATTCAACAAATATTTAGATTTTACATATAAAGTTGTGTCTTGAACAAAACATCCGTTTAAAACGATTTACAGATGAATCCTCAAATCTTAAAGGTTATGTACAAGCTTCAACATGCTCATAAAAATAACTCTTGTGTTTTGTAACCTTCTACAATCAGACAGAAGATGCTGATTGCCTAGATGTGTTCAGCCTTAGCAGGCGGCACATCCGAAGATGACAGTGGGCGAAGTGTGTTCAGTTGTGCACCTCCTCTCTGTTCAGAGAGGAAAACTTGGTCCATAGGCTGGGGTGAATGGAGCCCTGACAGCGACCTCTTCATATGTGAAGGTGGAAGGGATGATAACATGGATTTGTTAGTATTAGCACTGGCACATCCTACACTGAGGAACGAAGAATCGCTTGGCAGAATGTTCCTGCTATAGAAGCATGTGCATGTTCGGACTGCAGGAACATGTACTCAACAGGGGCCTTCCAATGAGTGACATAGAGGTCTTCTCCTGTAGACACTCTGGAGAACAGCACAGGTTGGATTGAAACGACATTTTGAAACATTTATGTAGATAATGTAAATACAAGTGCAGCATACTAGCATGAGGATGATTCTTTCTTTATGATCAAATCTATTAGTGAATTGTTTTTTGTTTTTGTTTTAGGGAGACATACCAATTTATGGAAGAAGATGAAGAATGGGATCTCTTCATTCTTCAAGAAAGCTCCGAGAGCTAAGTGTCCCTCCTTCTGCTGTTGCTGCTGCGAGACCAGAGTGGAGCCATTTGTGCCTCAAGCAGAGGACTTAGAGCCAGACCCACAGCCGGCTTATCCCAAACCATTCTTTGTTGCAGAGCCCCTGGTTTTAGGACAATTGATGGTAAGTCTGCTGCCATTATTAATGCAAAAAAAAAAAAAAACTAACTAAAACACATTTTAAACTGTATTTTGTCTTGTTTTAAACAAACTACTGTAGTAGATTACATTCTTTTTTGTATGTGTTTTGTTTTAGATTCTCAAGAGTTTTATTATAAAATGGTAATGTTGAAACCAGGAAGCTTTGGATTTCTGTGAAGCAATTTCAACTAATTGGACCCCTGTGAAGGCAGCAGAAACCTCAAGCCCACCACATCAGGACCAGAGAGTGCAGATCTGTCTTCATCTGCTAGCATGGCCATATTAACAATGCATTTATATTATTATTATTTTGTAATAATATTAATAATAGTATGTACATTTTCTGAAAGAAACTGGCTGGTGCTTGCCATTTCAAAACTGGGCACTATGGTCTTTTTTGCATGTTTTAGGTTTGCTTTTAGCATGTAGCTATTTATACATGTCTATGTAGCCATTTCGGGCAGCGGTTGTGCCCCAGGGGTACAACTTATACCCCATTGTGAGGTGTGTTCTCACACAGCTTGCCAGCCTCTTCAAATGTGGTAAACCAACATGTTTTTACAAAATCCTCGTTCGGTGCTATAACCCGTCAAAGTTGGCCACAAGTCTATGGAAGTCAGTTTCTAGTAGTATTTAACATCTAAAATAAATTTTTATTTTTAAAAAAGATGTCTTAAAAATAAAATATCAAATAAATGTTATATGTACATGTATACATTTGAATTACTATAATTCTTCATTTCAAAGCCAGTATATGTACTTGAAGGAATTTCATAATTTATTGCTGTTAGGAATTAAATATTTTGATGAATTGTGATGATGCTTGTTATTTAATATATATATTAAAAATATATATAAAATCTTCCTTTGTCTCTTACTTTTGGATGCTCCAAAAGGTGAAATATATCTTAAAAATGTTCAGATAATAGGTCAAAATTAATTAGAGTATAAAGATGAGAATAGTGATGTATTCTGGGAAAATCATTGGTATTGATAAATTACTGTTTTTAAAAATTGTAATCTTAATGGTACACATACACAAGAACATGGACATGACTGGAAAGGCTAAATGGTCATAAAACAGTCAGACTTATACTTTTAATGGTCAGAAATTCTGCAATAGGAAATAAAATCATTTAAGAATTAGAAAAACATTTACATTATTTTTTCTTATTGTTTTATATAAGGGTCAATATCACCATAGAGTGCCTTTCAAACCTCACAATACTCACACATTTTGATTTTAATTTACCATTCACTTTATGTCATTTCATAATATTAGACACTCAAATACTATAATAAATATATTATCTGAGATCCCACAATGTTTTTTTTTTTAATTATGTGCCATTTTTTAGAGCATAAAGCATAGATATGTCCACCTTCGTGGACATATAAATTACAGTTAAATATGTTTTCATTGCACTATTAAGACACAAATTATACTTTCTGAAAGGTATGATGTCCCTTTCCTAAACAGGGTTCTTTGTTTGCTTTCAAATTATAAATACATAAAAGATTATATGTAAACAATGTTTTTTTAAAGAAACTCATACAATTCGCACATGTATTTTTTCTTATTTGGAGAAATATTTGGACGCAGTTTTTTGTTTGCATGTTATTGCCCCCACACCTAGCACAATGGATTATATAGGTATGATTACATTATTATTTTAAATATTATTTTAAATAAAAATACCAAGATGACAGGGTGGACGAGCCCACGACGGAGTGGACACATAAAGCAGAACACAAAAAGCATGACAAAATATGACAATGAAACAATTATTCAACTTAAATAAAATAAATATATAATTACAATCTCAATCACATTTTTTTTATTACATCTATAATATACAGCAGGCAGATGTTTCTATAAAATGTAATATAACATTTATATAAATTGTAATATTAACTACAAATGAATGCTATGTCCACCCTGTCATGTGTATGTCCACCCCATCGAGTCTAAGTGGCCGACAGGGTGGACATTTTGAGCTTCAATTAGCATATTAGCTTACAACAAACTGTGACTAGCTAAATAGTTAGTCTGGTTGTTGAAGAGAACTTTGTATATTTAAACTTACATATTTTTAAAATATTGTATTTTAATCACTTCCTGTAATATTTTATGGCGACAGGGTGGACATGTTAAGCTTTGGCAAACAAGTAAGCAAACTTATATTAAGAAAATTTGTCAGTTGAAAAGTCAGCTGCTACTCACCTCAGCAGATGAAATTCCCGCCACTGAAGATATAAATAAAATCTGTTGTGATGATGTCACTAGTGGTGATGGCCTCTTCTTAAAGGGACAGATTCCGCAATACGACAGGGTGGACAACCATTCAAGGGACATGGACAAACTCTTATTTTTTATTAAATAAAAATATTGTTTTTATTACAAAATGACCAATAAACTCAATTTAAGTAATATCTTATTCAACAAAACATTAATAAGAAAACAATTTTTTTTTTTACTATTTTACTCAAATTTAATGAGCAGTGCCTGGGACATAGCAAAACAACATACATCATCTCATACAAAACTAAAGAAAATACTGAAAATGTTTCTAAAGAGCCAAGTGATGCTTCTGTTATGAATAAAAAAAACTTAGCCTAATATAACACACACCTTTCATAGTCATTTGTATGTTGAGTTATCATGGCAAATTAGTTATTTATATTCAGGACACCAAAAGGCACCCTACAGTGATATTGACCCACAAATACAAGTAATAAACAATAAATAAATATCTTTATTTATTTAATATTAATATTTTGTGATTAACTCTGCAGGCATAAGGTATACAAACATATGGTCACAAATAATTCAAATGATGAATGTGCACACTTTTAAATCCCAAAATGTGGGAAAATATTTTTAGATCACGTCGCCAAAATTTATTTTGTGCTACATGTGTAAATTAATTTATGAATAACAACGGACTGGAGATTTTTATTTTCCTTGTAAGCCTTCCGCACGCAATTTTTATCATTGGCTTTTAAGGAATAAGACTAAATTTGACAAAACACGAAGCAAAATGTTTTCATACAGTCTATAGATGAGGTAGACTGCTAGATAGATTATTATTTATTTTTTTTATTTTTTTTACAATGAATGTGCCATTGAAAGTGTTTAAGAAAAAATCTGGAAAGTGTAAAAGTCGGGTTAACATTCGTGAGGCATGAGTTTGAGCTCGCTTTGAGCCAATCACCTACATCTTAACGACGAGCGTCACGTCACGTGATTAATATTCATGAGCCAACCCTTTCTCGCAGTAGGATTGGTGATATTGCCACCCGGAAGTCTAATTTAGAAATATTGGACGGAGCGTTTTCTTAAATCTGGATCTTCTTTTCCTTTTAATGCGTGATGATTGATCAGACAGTGTGATGGAGTCCGATCGTACTTCGGCTTATGGCGTGCGTATAAACTTTTTATTTAATTTGCTATTTTTCTACTTGTATGAAAACAGGGTCACGAGAGCAGCTGTAAAACTAACGTCACTCATTTCCAAATGTCCCTAATCTGACACGCCGTTGCTTTGATGTGTATTAAGTAACACACGTGTTCTGCATGTTGTATAGTAGTAGAAGAAGAAAATACACTGCACTTATGATCAGAGTTAAACCCCTTTCGATGACTCCTATGTGGCTGCTATTCGTTTCGCCAAATGTTTTGATAACGGCGCCATTCCCAATGTCGTCCAACTAGTGAAAGGGGCCTTTAACAGAATGTTTGTGTAATAGTGAGCCATTATTAGGCTCTAATACAGTTTATGCACTTTGAAATGCATGAGTTCAAAGTAGCATTTAATGCCTGCAAAGCAGCTTTCAGCTAATTGTTGTAGTGTATTATGGATTACACTGCATATTCTTACCTGTATGTGTCTGTCTTGTTTCTGTGGCCAGACTAACACAAATGTAGATTTTACTCAAAGTACTGACGATGACCCTCTTGATGGACCACTTATATCCCAAGATGTACTCGAGTCAGTGATCAAGAGAGAGTTTCAGAAATTACCCACTCAGTGGGCAGTGGGTGTCCTCTCTTTTTACATGTGAGTATACAAACCGTTTTCACTGCACTTAGTTGAGAATGAGATGACATAACTTAAGATTTAAAAAAAAAAATTATTTCATGGCAAAAAACAAGACACAAATAGTGAGTATTATCAGTGTTAAATGTTGGCCCACAAAGGAAAAACTCTTAAAGCATGTTCAGACTTTGATTATTTGTTTGTAAAACATAAATTTTTGAAGAATCTTTAACCTTAAATTAACTAGTTAGTTAGTTAGTACTAAACAATTTCCTCTGAGTGCTTTCTGTGTAACGTCTCTGTTTCTTGTTTGCAGGTGGTTTATGTGGTGCTATGTATTTTAATCACAGTATTTTGCTGGATATCTGATGAGCACACTCCCGAGTGCACTGCAGCATTGCATGGCATCGAGTCCAAGACTGTGGTGTTACTGGGGAAAGTTTCACTCTGGGTGATGGTCTTTATATATGATAGATTTGTTCAGCATCAACACAGCGCCGTGAGACGGAGAGGTTATCTGGACTTCTACAGACTGACCCGAGGAATTAAAAACCTTCCTCTGCTAATTCATTCTGCAGGTGAATTTTAATTTCTCCCATCATGGTTTTTACCACTTTATAAAGTCATTCTTTATTAATAAAATCTTTTGTTAATGCTAAAGTGCTCTTTCAGTCATGTCCAAATTTTTTTTATATTTCACAAATGGCCACTAGATGACAGCACAGAAGCTGTCGTTATGACTGTAAATATACCGTATATTGATTATGATATTTCATAGTAGATGCACAGTTGCTTTCATTTTTTTAAATCATAAATACACTTCATGACTAAGTCTAATTGTTTTTTTTCTCTCATTTTCTTATATGATGACATTTACACCACCGTTCCAAACAGTTTTTTAAATAAAGAAACTAAGAAGATAAGCATTAGAAAGCAGCATTCAATTTATGAAAAGTAACAAAGATTTTTAAATTCTTTCAAAAATAATTTTAAATAAATGCTGCTCTAATGCACTTACTACTACTATTCATCAAAGAATGCTGAAAAAGTATCACACCTACCAAAGAAATATTAAACAAAATTGCTTTCAACATTATTATTATTATTAATAATAATATTAATAATAATAATAAATGTATCTTCAAAAAGCAAATCGGCAATATTAGAATGGTTTCTGAATGATCATGTGAGACTTAACATTGGAGAAAAGTTGCTGAAATTTTTTTTTATTTTTGATCAATGAATGCAGCCTTGGAGAGCTTGAGACTTCTTTCAAAACCATTTAAAAAATCATGCCAACCCCAAACTTTTATATTTTTTTTAAATAATTGTGAGTCATACCGTAATACTCGATGTGTTTTGAACTGAACCATGACCAGATTTCAGATTTCATGCATTTTATCATTTTGTAAAGAAGCCTAATCAAATTAAATTATAATCAGGTAAATGTATTAATATCAACAGGAATGGATTTTTAATTGCTGGTACGGATATCAGTGGTTAATATAATGCATAATTGCTCTCTTTTTCTCTCTTTCGTAGGTAATGCAGCGATCCTGACTGTAATTGCTCCATCATCTATGCTGGATGCAAGTGTGAAGAATCTGTCTGTATATCTTCTGTTGGCCATCATCTGTCTGGAGCTACTGCTGTCAGTTATATGCTTGCTTCGATATACAGGTGCTCACACATACACACACATGAGATTTCTTCATCATTCATTCGGAATGATATTTCTGCATATAGTAAATAACACAGAATCATGCACCAAACCTCCCATTTTTTTCACCTTCCCTTATACAGGGTTTTTAATTTCCACACCTGACAATGGCAATACGCATGGTCCATGAAACTGAAGTTTTTACACATTTAGTTTTTTTGTTGTTGTTCTTCTTCTGGCTGTGGGTTTGTTTAGTTTATTTATAGAAAACATGTGACTCACATCATTACATATAATTTCCTGTTCTCTGAAATGCTACTGCTCACAATATTCACTCGCTTTGATGGCTAATTGCAAGTAATAGTTGCCACAAGGACAGTACATGCACTCCTTCCCCCAGCATGCATTACAAAACCCAAGCTTCTGTCCTTACCCCTTTAGAAACCCACCATGCAGCTGTTGTCCCTCTCATGCTCTTTTTCTTGCATTTTGTGTATGATAAAATAACAAACAGTTTGCTCCCCGTGGTACGAAATGAAGAAAAGAGGGATTGTTTGAGATGTTAAAGTGAAGGACTATGTTTCGGGGGAAGAGACTTGTTATGGACACATGGCTGATCTTTGCCAAAGGCAACCTGAATCCACCATGGCATTGTCTTTACTGTTTACAGACACACACACACACACACACATTCTCATATCAGTGCCTGGATTCCAGAGATGATTAGGGAAGTGAAGCTTGACCACGTTATCTATAGAGACATACCCTCACTTGCTCACTTCATTATCAATGAGACTATCAGCAGATTTCACCTCGTGTCTTATTATATCACTCTGAATTATGCATGAGGTGAGGGTAATGTTTCAGATGCATGTTTATGTATTTATGTGTATGCACAAGTGTTTAAAAGTTTTTAAATTATTATAAATATTCATAATGAATGCTATTATCTCGCAGGATTGCATTAAATTGATCAAATAGTAAGAGTAAAGACATTTATAAAAGATATCAATGTTTTAATTTAATTTAATAAAAAAAAAATCTTTTTGAACTTTCTATTCATCAAAGAATTCTGAAAAAATATAAGTTTCCACACACACAAAAAAAGCAGTTTTCAACCTTGATAATAACGAAAAATGTTTCTTAAGCACCAAATCAGCATATTAGAATGATTTCTGAAGGATCATGTGACACTGAAGACTGGAGTCATGATGCTGGAAAATCAGCTTTGCGTCACAGGAATAAATTACATTGTATTTAATGTATTAAAACAGAAAACCATTATTTTAGATTTTCATACTATTTCACAAAATCACAGTTTTACTGTATTAAATGCAGCAGTGAATATAAGACACTTCTTCCAAAAACATTTATAAAAAATAATGTTTTGTTAAATTAATAAGAATTATGTACTATTCTGCCCCTTTTCTGTTTTTAATTTCGCTTCCAATGAGACACAATAAAAAAAAAATCTAACATTTTTAAACAAATTTTCAAATGATCAGCAGAACAAAATTCATTATGCTTAGAAACCTGCTGCAAATGACCAAACTCTCAAATGATCAGTTTCAGCTTTTTCACTTAAATAATGCTGCTAATATTATTTTTAATAAACAATACAAAAAATGGCAGTAGACATTTGTGAATTTAATTTAATCTACAAATTAAAGAAACCCCCTACATGAGATTATTCCCAAAAGAATAAACCCAGGTCTCAATCAAAAATGTATTTATCCTGCTAACGAGTGATCTCTATCTATTTAACCAGCGTTTATCCATATATCCATCTCTCGGTCCCTTTCCTAAAGGAAGGTGCAGTTAGGTCCGAGTCATGCTCCAGGGTCTTTGAAGTGTCTTCTATGATGTTGTATCTCTGCCTCTCTCTCTCTCTCTCTTCATTTGAACATGAATGCAGTGTTCTGTATGGGGCGTATGCGGCCGCTGCACTTCAAAGGAAGTTTAGGGCTCTTCAAAGGGGGAGAGGGAGGTGATTGGGACCTGCATTGTTTTACCGTGATGCATGGACAACATGCGCTTGGGTTTCCGTGTTTCAGGATGACATTAGAGTGGAATGCAGAAATATGATGCTTGAGAGGATATAATTATGTGCATTATATTTTTTTATTAAAATCCGCTTGAGTTCTAAGAGCTTGGATATGTTGCACAAAAGTGCAAAATGTTTCTATGCCCTAAACTTTTGTGCAACATTGTGTTAGAATCAGAATCAGAATGAGCTTTATTGCCAGGTATGTTTACACATACGAGGAATTTGTTTTCGTGACAGAAGCTCCGCAGTACAATAGAATGACAGTGACAGAACATAAAACACATAATAAAAGAATAAAAAATACAAATATGTAGACAGTAAATGACAATATACAATGACAATTGTCGGCAGGTATATTACAAAGTGAAGTTATGTATGTACATTTATATTGTGTGCAAAATTTAAGTGTATACTAAGTATGTGAATGCAAATGAATTATTAACTGTTAGCTGTGTATTGCTATAATGGTGTCTATTTTTACGGTGTTTTTTGTGGAGGGAAGCACCACTGTTTAGCGGAGATTTAAGAAATGTGTGACTGTCGCTCTTTCTATTTAAAAACACTCTTTAAAGGCTGTGACACAGCTGACAAATCACCCCTAATAACCTTCCAGCATTGCATATCTAAACTCGGATGAACCGCTTGAGCTTAACTTACTGTTATAAGTAGCACTTATGACACTTCAGAGCAAGAGAAAAGGTGTGCATTATCTCTTCAGAGGGAATCCCTGATCTCCTTCCTGCTCAACTCAATGGCCTGTTGGCCCCCATTTCCTGCAGGTGATTGAAGAAAGAGCAGCTTTATCTGATGGGTGTGTTTGTATGGGTTGGCCAGGTGTGGTTGTTTGTTACAGTTTTTGGTCATTATGGCGTAATTAGAATGTATTCAGAGACCCTGAGATATTTTCCACTTTGATTATCTTTAGACAGATGTGTTTAAAAATGTTTTGATCGTATAGCACAAGCTATCTCATGCATTTTATAGGTGACGAATGTAATTATTTCAGTATTGGAATGCAAAGAGAAATATAAGTGTCATCTCAGTGATTTTTGTCAACTGTTTGACACATCATCGCTCAAGACATAAGGCATCTGTCATCTTATTAATTATTTCGAATGGTAATGAAGTTTCCAGCTATCAGAGGAAATGTTTTTTATAAAAAAAAATGTATTTACTTGCCAGGTGATTAATTGACCCCCCTTCCCCCAATCTGCACTATTTTGACATCTTGCACATATTTTGAAATGGCTTAAACTTGCTGTTCTGTCGTAGTGCACGGAGTGAAAGTTTGCTGATTGAGAGGAGGGAAGTGACGTGTGAAATCACACAGTTGCCCTGCTTTCTCAAGCTCACAAACACACTAGCCACGCGTCTACTAGCACACCTTACGGTGAAGAACATGACTCCTGCAAACACACACCTAGCTCACGTTAAAGCGTGTCTTGCATCGTCAGACACACACCACAGCTAACAACAATTGACACCGTCTGATTTTTCAATGTTAAATACTTTGCCCGTTTGTTAAGTTAAAGTAGTTCGTATAAGAATGAGATTGTAAAGGAATAGATAGATTCAAAAAAAAAATTCAGTTCCAGATGATGAAAATTCCTAGATTTTCTGGTGTCAGACTGCAATATTGAAATTACTGTGACAAAGAAAGGCATTGGAGAAACAAATGAGAAAACTACATTCTTGTTAATTTTTGTATATTTATCATCTTGTGTTCTAGTGCATGTGGTGAAGTTTAATAGCAAGAAGCCACATCCTGATGTGACAGAAGAGGAGCGCTCTCATGGCTGCTCCAGCGGATCACATGCAGAGACAGGCTTCAGGTAAAACACATTTGTGAAAGAGTCGTATACACTGAGCAGAAATATTAATCTGTTTATATTTGGTCATTTTGAGAAGCCATTTTGAAAAGTATTAGTTTCCGGTTGTGTCAGCTCAAGTTAACCCACAGCCTTTGTTAGAGGATAATGTGCATTTTTCATAGTAAATGTGTTATCATTTTCAATTAAATTTGTCTACTCTCTCAAAGAAGGTATATTGGTCGTCCAGGAGCACACATACAAATTGTCCTTGGTAAATGATCAAAGAAGTGTTGTTCTTAAAAAAAATATAAAAAAAATTGTCTGATAAATTTAGCTTTTTATTTATATCTGTCCAATAAATAAAATAGGTTGGTCAATATTCTTAGAATTTGTTTATTGTTAAATTAAAGAAATAAATCAGCAGCCTAATTTACTTACTACTTCACGATAGAAAACTGCTCTTCATTTTAAAACATTCAACAGAAAGTTGTAGTCTTTCTTGAACCCTGGGAATATTAAAATATATATGGTACCATTTTAAAGTTTGGGAACTGTAAGATTTTTAAAAAATACTTTTATTCAGCAAGGAAGCATTGAATTGATCAAAACTGACAGTAAAGACTTTCACATTATTACAAAATTGCGAACAAATAATAATAATAAATATTATAAAACAAAATAATAAAAGCGCTTTTTTTCTGTTCGTTTCTTGAACACCAGATCAGCATTAGAATAATTTATGAAGGGTCATGTGACACTGAAGTTGACTGAATAATAAATATTTTATGTATATAAATTCTAGCCAAATGTTCATTTTCAAAAACGAATAAAAAATAGCTAATTAATTAATGTTTTCTTAGACCTTGCATGTGTGTGTGTGTGTGAATTTGTTCAAGTTATATATTTTTTATTTATTTTTATTTTTACCTTTTTTTTTTAAAGTTGGGCCCTATGGATGTATAATTTCTTCATTCCAGTGGTTCGTAGTAGGCCTACATTAGTTAAATGATTGTAGTTTATGAAAGATTGTTTTCTGCTCGTACACCTGTTTTAAAATAAATAGTTTTCCAATATAAACAAGTTTGGTGTCTAACAAAATGTAGATTCATATCTCATTCTGACCAATATATATACTTCTCTGTCTCTCCCAGAACAGTCAGTGCTGGGGCGTCCCTAAATAGAATGTGTTTTCTGTTTGGACAGTGTTTTCATTGGCGCACACACACACACACACTGACATTTCAATCCCATGTGCTGTGGACGGTTCAGACAGGTGCACGTGTTCTGTGGTTTATTTCACAGGGACGGCTCCAGTTTGGAGGATGTGGTGGAAAAGCAGGCAGACCTGATTGATTATCTCAAACAGCACAACAGCGTCCTGAGCAGGAGGATCCTCACGCTGACCGGCCAGCAGATCAGAGCCTGACGCATGCAGACAGAGAGAGTGACTCATGATGGGCTCTGAAGCCTTGTGTGTGTGTGTGTGTGTGTGTGTGTGTGTGTGTGTGTGTGTCTATCTTGACTGGCATCGGCAGCCATGGCTGACTGATCAGAAGGCTTTTGGTGGGAAATGAAGTCTGGTAACCTCTCTAACAGCGCTTTCATGTTTCCATGACAAGTCTGGGTAGACAATGGCTGCAATTAGGAAGTCAAAAACCGCTGCTGCAGAAATGTGCGGGTTAAGATGCTTACTAGGTGTTTATGGGATAGCGAGATGTAATCAAACTAAAAGCTTTATCATGTAACTTGTGGCTTTCCTTGTTTGTGCCTGTGAGAGCATGGATAAGTGGGTACAGTGATAGTTAATCATACTTGATTTGGTTTCTTTAGTGTGTCATTGGTGTTTGTGTGTAAGGAATGTGTCAGATGAATGTTTCTTGTGGTGTGTATGTGTTGGAGCCATTCTCAAAACATGGCCATTTTAGTACTAATGCTTTATGTCACAGATGTTATGACCTGCTGTCTTTTTATGTAAAGTAATGTGAATAAAATTATTGAAACTACTTTTTGAAATACAATTTTCACAGATTTTATTGAATTAGGTTGGTTGTTTTTTTTAATGTGCATATGGTAAGATACTAGATTAAAATTTTGCTTCTTGGAAATTTACTTTTTGTATGTTGGTTACATATGGTTTTGGAAAACTTGGATACTATGTTCAAAGTTTAAGTTTTTAAACAATTTGTGATAGTGAAAGAATTGTTACAAATATTAGTAAATATAATTAAGTATCTGTCTAATTTTTGATGGGTTGCACCACATGACCTTTCACAGAGATATTTTATTTTCAGCAATTTAATGATGTTGATCGTTATGAGGGTCTGCAGAGGTCATCTCTGATATCACAAATTCTTTTAATTTCATGAAATTTGGGATGCAAGTACTTAACATTGTTGCTGAATATGTCACATCTTTTTTAAGAGAAGTATTCAACAGATAAGGTGTATATGTATATGTGTGTATATATATATATGTATGTATCCATGCAAAAGAGGGTAAAACAGTCTCCATCTGGAATCGGGAACGTTGAACTTTCTGGTCGGTGGCTTTTTTCAGATTCTGTCAATCAAAAACGAAACAATCCCAGGTTTGTCAAAACCAATTGTTAAACCAGGCAGTCTATTGATCCTATTATAGGACTTCATTCACTCCCCCCATTTCGTTCATTAACAACTTGTACATTTCTGTGCCAAGTATGAATTGAGACACATGAAGACTAGGTGAAAAGACAATATTTTTATTTATTTAATCAAGATAATAATAAAAGATTTAAAGTGCATAAATTACATATAAACACATTTCATCCTGTTCTTACTATTTACAATGATCCTGGCAAACTCAAACTGATTGAGCAATGAGTTTTCAGCATGTTTGGTTGCAGTGAATGTCCCCATGGCTTGTTCACTAACATTCATAAAACAATACACTGCCTTTACTGCAGTGACTAGCATGGCTTGGTTACAGAACAGTCCTCAGTGAGTCAGATACAAAACTCTTCTCTCTTTTCCCAATGCTGTCTTTGGTTTTCTTAACGCTCGACAAGACATCATTAAGGATCATTGTGAAACCTGATGAAGAAGAAAACAGAACCAAAGTTTTATCCACAATCATTCAGGATAAACATTTACTGTTCCTAGTTTTCCTTTTAGACATTGTTCCTATATATATGTGTGTGTGGGGGTGTGTTTAGTTAACTCCAGACTAGCTCTGGCTCATTGTGTGGGGGTCATAGAGTAAAGGTTAAAGGTCACAACCTCTCCAGAGTGTCTGAAAACAGTAGGCGGCTCCGGTAGGCTGTCACCGTGTCCCCACAGTGTCACATCACACACAGATTTCAACATGAATAACCACCCAAAATTGAACTGTTCAGTAACTTATAGCTTTTGATGTAAGAACCAACTACAAGCTGTACTTGGCATCCACTTTATGACTTGTATCCATGAGTTTTGCTCTCCAACTATATTCACCTCTGTATCACCTTATGACCTCCTTTTGAGGTATTTGTGTATGTTATAAGCAAGATGTAGAATTTTTTTTGCTGCAAAATAGAACAGCTATTTTGCAGCACTTTTTCATTGTTAACCTTTTTAGAAACCTAAGAAATGCAAACAACAAACAATCTAAAATGTAAAACGGAGATAGAAGGGGGGAAAAATAATTATCACAGTTTATTCTGTTAAACCATTTTTATATTAAATTTTTTTTCAATTCTGTTGTTCAATTCTTTTTAGTTCTGTTCGTAAACTAATCCATTACTGCACTTCCTTCACTAAAAAGGCTACCAGATGTTTCTAGTAGCATTACTAGGTGTAGTTCAACAGTGTGTGGCAGATAGTTGAAATGGGGTGTATTGTATGGCTGTGTGTCTGCTCAGGCAATTTAGATTTCTACTCTTGTGTGTGTGTGGAGTGTTTGTGTTTACTCCAAATCCTAGAGAAAGTCACATGGCTATAAAGATCCAATAATTTCCCAGCTCATTTAGTCCGGGGTGTTTACCCAAAGTCTGTCTGTTTGTTTGGAGATCCAACATGTGGTTTGTTAATTAATCTGGCCTTCCCTTCTCCAGAGATTACAATGGAGTGGTCCCCAGCTAACAGGGAAAGTTCTCTCTAAGTTATGAAAAAAACATTCTTCAGGAATCGTTAATAGAATGTTCAATCAAAGTTGTGTTCTCAAAATGTTAGCAATACACTACTTATGCATCGTTTATGGAATGTTTCTCTGAAATTTTTTTTAGTTGGATGTTTGTTTAATGTTTACTAGTTTGAGAAACCATTCAAAAGTAACATTCCCATAATGTTGTCCCGTAAATTTGCACAAACAAGAAAAACATAAAAAATGCAAAGTTTTGAACATTATTAGTCAGCTGGGTAAACGGTATTCTTAAATGAAGCGCAAGCACTTGTTAGGCAAGTTTTAGTTTGTGTTTTAAAGGATTCACTAAAGTAATTTGTGGTATTTAGTGATTATTTGTCAGCAAATATTTCAAGGGAATGTCAGAATTTGAGTTTCCTAATGATGTTCCCCTTTAATCGCACTTTTTCAATATTTGTTCATTCCTCAGAGTAATAAAAGGAAATTAATGGCTCGTCTTACCTCAAGGGAATGGCACTCTGGAGTGAAGAGGTAGACAGCGCTTCTTTGGACAGTTCTGTTTGCGATATTTCCGCCTTAGGTTGAGAAAATCTTGAAATGGAGGAAAAAACAAGTATTAGGGCTATAAACTATTATTAAACTTATATTTAATGACAAGTCAAGACACATAGTGCTTTATACAAGACGGATTTTAAGGCAGTTTCACAGTTATAATAATAATAATAATAAAAAAAAGTTTTAGTGTTGCAAAGTTCTTCAGTTCTGAAACAAGCACAATGTAAATCAGCTCTGAGAAGACAGTGGTATTATGCTGCTCAGTTTAGGCTAATTCAATGGAGATTCAGTTTAGTTTAATAACCATTTTAATCTTGCAAAGATCATTATGAATATCAATAATTCAGAAGAGGTCAACCATTGTTTTACAATATTGATTCTAAAATTGACAATTGGATATTTTGGGGGGAGGTTAGGGAGATATGCATCCCTTGCCCCCCCAGAAACCCCTCCCCTGATTGGGGTGTTACCTGAAATAAATTCAAATTGAATGGTCTCTCCAGTTGGTTACAAACAATCTGGAGGGCAATATAACAATCAGAGGTTCTTGTGATAACACTCATGTCACTTCCCTCCACAAGCAGCTATTAGATCCTCTCCCAGAGGCGCAAGGACAATGGCACGGTGCTCACGGGAGGAGAACAGGGCACTTTTATATCTGCCTTTGACTAAAGCTATGCGAGCTCCATGCACCTCCCAGTCTTTCTCTCTTTCACCGCAGTAACCCTTTGCTAATGCATTATACCATTGTGCTCAACATCATGACTAACAATGAAGGCCGGTGCTTGATCGCCCACGGGCACCAGATTAATTGCGCATAGCCGCCACAGCAGCGGGAGATGAGTGTATACACGAAGGCTAAAGTACATTTAGTTACATACCAATGTGTCTGAGTGTTTAGATAATTGCAAAACCACGTTAAGCAGCAGTGTAAAATAAATTGCGTAAATGCGGTTTATTTCCAGTTGCATTAACATAAGTTTAAAAATGCATTGTTATATTAAGTAGAAGTGCAACTTGTAACATTTATCCCCGAGTCAAGGGTCACGTGAAACCTTTGTGAAACCCAAGCTCGTCTCTGGAGTATGTTAAGGTGCTGAGCTTTTTCAGAAGCGACAAACCAAGCGCCACTTAAAATCCACTCAACGCGCTGATCCTAAATCAGCCATGAGCACATGACACGCACAGACCTAAATATGCCAACTAGATCCTAATTGACTAATGAGGAGACGGTTATCCAAAGTGACTCGCTGCAGAACAGTTGTTTCTGGAGTTTAATTCTACAAGTTTAATTCTATCAGATAGATAGATAGATAGATAGATAGATAGATAGATAGATAGATAGATAGATAGATAGATAGATAGATAGATAGATAGATAGATAGATAGATAGATAGAACAATTTTAGATTAAAATATATGCATGATTTATTACAGATTTTTAGCGAGCTTAGAACGCAGGTAAATTATTAGGGTTAGTTATTTAGCTATATTTAATTTTTTGCACTTGATATTTTGGGGTAATGAATAGGACAGATACGTTATAAATAACAAACTGCAGGTCCTTTAGTCAACAAAAAGCACTTTACAAAAGTAAAAAAAAAAAAAAAAAAATATATATATATATATATATATTAGATAAAAAATCCTTACACATTTTTCTTAATGTAGGTTTCGTTGCAGCAATTTTTTTTTTTTTTTTTGCGTCACTTGTTTTTTGTCTCTATTTTAACTCGCTGAGTTCGTGCAGGTATTCTGTCCTCTCTACACAAGCACTCGTGGTCATGTACCTTGTTTCTCGGCGCTGGTGATGTACAGGATTGTCAGCAGCAGCAGAAGGAGATACAGTGGATGGAAGAATCTCATGCTGATGCTGTGTGAGGCTCGGTCCGCTCCTCGGATGTCTCCGGTAACTCCGAAAGCAAACTCTGTTGATATGCAGATAAAATCCCTTTACGTGTCTGTCGCTCTCGGTATTTCTCTCGGGGCTCGTGTAAGATGCCGTGATAGTGGATGCGCACGCAGCTCAAGTCAGTTCTCGGGCTCTCCAACTTTTCCAGAGTTTCAGATGGCGATATTCACTCTTTCTTCGCTCTCCTCGGATGGACAGGTAACCTGATGAGTGTGAATGTCCAGTCAAGACAATGTTTCACCCCCTCTTTATACAGACAAGAGAAAGGGGAGGAGAGGGCACAACAGAAGGAGGAGTAGGCTATGGATGACCAAAAATTGGGTGGGGACATGGGACATCACACACACACACACACACAATTTTGCATTGCACATGTTGACCCCACATGTATCAGGTAACAGAGCTGGCAGAAATGAGCTCCCTAAACACAAAACGTTTATCAGAGTTACTTTATGCTTGCAGAAATTATTTGTTGTGTACAGTGGTGGACATATAGTAGGATCCTAAAGTCTGAGCCTATAAGTCAAAATGGTTCTATTTTGCATTATATTACTAATCATATTGTCTGCATAACAATTTAGATGAATTTTGTAATGTTTTATTTTGCTCAAATAATCGTAAGACCTTTTATCCAAGGAACCTTACATTTAAATACAGATAGTTCGAAAAAAATAGTTTACAGCTCATTGTTGACTTAATTATAGACTAATTATTGAATGAAGGAATATATTAAATGTTTAGGGGAAATGTTTTTATTACATTTCAACTAAATTTGCTTGCATTTGATTTGTGATAAATAAATTAATTCTTTGAAATATTTTTTATAATATTTATTATACTAATATATTTCACACGTACATTCTTAAACATTTAAACAAACAAAAGTTGTTTAATTCTTACATACAGACTAATTCAGTATGCAAATATTTTATAAATAACATTAACAAATATTATTAAAAAAAAAAAATCGCACATATATATATATATATATATATATATATATATATATATATATATATATATAATCATTTTTAGGTTTAATTTTAAAGTAAAATCCCAGATTTGTGATATCAGATTTTTGGACCACACTGTGTGTGTATTTTTGGTTTTGTCTGTGTGGATAAATATAGATCATTGAGAATTGGTGCCTCATAATATGCAGTTGAGTGTGTCTGTTTTTGGTTAGAGATTAACATTGGAGGTGTGTGAATTATTGGCTGGCCTGGTCAGTTAGGTGTGTGTGTGTGTGTGTGTGTGAACGAGCTGTGAAGTGCTGGTATAGTGTTGCTCCTGGACCTATATACTAATGAGCTACTATTGTACTTCACTACCTAAAACAAAACCTCACCACAGGAGAGCCAGCCTGACACACACTTACACACTGGACAAAGACTGTTAGAGCTGATGTCTACCTTTTTCATTTAAAGTATAGATTAACATGGTCTAATACTCATCAACTTGATTTGCAGAGGCATAAAATGCTAGTAAATCATCTGGAAAGAAATCAAGGAATTGAGCGAAGAGACAAATCATCATGGCAGAGCATTATGATTATTATACATCACACAATGATAAATATAGTTTACATTAGGAGTTAAGCTAGGATTTAAACTGAGGTGGTGTTAATTTAGGAGCACCCCCAATGTATCATTTGCATGTAAACATTACACTGAATGATGTCTACAAAGGCTCCCTTGAGCTCAAGTACAAGTGCAGTGAATCTAAAGTGTTGGAGACAAACTTGCAAAGACTGTTTACCCCAAAACAGGCTTAATAATGGAAGAGTCACTTTCTGATGGACAGTTTTAGTTCAAGATGGTTTTTTCTTTGTGTGCATGCTTTTGTTCGGTGATGTTATACTAAACTGGACAGATACCCTAGTGTGCTGAGGGTTCAGTATGGTAATGTTATTAGATTTACAGATATCCCATGTGTCCCTGTGTGTGCATGTGTGTTATAATGAGCCGACGTTGTGAATGACTCGACTGTGCAA
Organism: Carassius auratus; assembly: GCF_003368295.1. Lineage (NCBI taxonomy): Eukaryota > Metazoa > Chordata > Actinopteri > Cypriniformes > Cyprinidae > Carassius > Carassius auratus. Next base: position 13,752 of record NW_020527181.1, on the reverse strand, counting down.
GACTATGTGTACTACTAGTAAAATATGCAAATAATGTTGCAGCTCCATCAAGTAAACAAATGACAGTAAATATTGGATAATTTGTAGGAGTATTTAATTGAATCAAGCAGGGTTATTATCATGAACTAAAAGCAAAAAGGAAAAATTGTTGCCTAACTAACTGAATTAAGTTCAATTTGAAGTACTAAAATTACTGAAAAAATGGAAATGCATAAAAATCCCTAAATTAATCCCTAAAACTAAACTTGTAAAAATGGCAAAAAGCACACAGCAAAAAGAAAAAAGAAAAAAAAGAACTTACATAAAAAATCTACACAGATAGATAGATCTAATAGAATAAATAAAAAATATACTTAGCTATGAATAAAAATAATTTTTTAATATAAAATAAAAGCTTAAAATTGAATGTAATATATTTTTTTTATTTATTTAATTATTTAAGTAAAATTAAAAATATTAATATAAACTTTATTCCAAGAATAACACTAAAACAACACTGGAACAAAGGCACTTAATAAAGTGTGTAGGGGAGGTTTAGGAATGAATGAGTGTGCCTCAGTTGACCTCTTGGAGTGTAAGTGTGTGTTTGTGTCCATAATGAAGTGCATATGTGTGTGAGCCGAGTGTGTGAGCCATATGTGTGTCCACTCATTGACCTTTCTCATGTGTGTGTCCATTTATCTCAATTTTTCTTTGATATACTAGGCCTGTCATGGTGTTTTAGTGTGTGTTTTAGGTTTCTCTGACACACTGTAGCTGTCATAGAAGCTGCTCATCCTTATTAAACATCCATTTGTGCCAACGGTGTCTGCGACTACACATCCTCTGAGCTTTTTTCATTTCAATTAGGAGCAGAACCCAGCATGTAGCTAATAGACGAGATGGACTGACCAACAGCTTTTCAGCCCAGTGCCAGTGTGTGTATGTGTGTGTATGTGTGTGTTTGTGTGTGTGTGAGATGATGTGTGCAAATGCAGATACACTTATTTATTGCTTTATAGTGTTTGCAAAAATGCTCCTCACCGGCATCATACATTCTGTGTGTATGTCTTTTGATTCTCTCTGTGATTCACATTGTCCCTTGCACTTTATTCCCTCAATTTGAATATGCTAATGAGTTGTATTCTTATTCGGAGCTACCTGGTATCCATGGAGACTGATATCTATAGGCAAGAGTGCATGCATTGCCTGCATGAAAACACAGATGTTGGGGTCATTTTGCTCATTGACTCGTAATGAAATCTCAGACGCAGCACAGTCTGGGTGGGTGTATGTCTGTGGCTGGTTGGGTGTCTGTATGTCATAATGTTTGCTTTATTAGGGATTAGATGTCATTACTTGGATTAACCTGCCTGCTAAAATAATCCCTCTAAGGGACGTGAGTTACTGACTCCGCCCGCTGTACCAACACACACACACACACACACAAGCTTGAGGAAGAAATTTAGATGCCTTAAGGTGTGATTTAAAAATTGGACACTGATTTTATATAAACATGTATTAGAATTGAATTATAAACATCCTATGTATCAAAGCCCAAGCAACAAGTTGCAATCAAAAGGTAGAGACATGCTGTGTAAACATTTTTTTGTTTGGTCTCTACACACATTAAAATCAAGACTTTACACACACACACACACTGACCTTAAAAACACCCCATCCCAGCAGGCAGAGGTCGAGTCCATCTTTCAGGAGCAAGAGCACATGATTTGTCGATCAGTAGATAGATAGCCTCCCACACAAATACTAAATTATTTTATTTGATGTATTTATTTATTTTGAAAGAAAAAACTTTCTTTCAGGCTAATAAATATTACAGCAACACTGAAAAATACAAGAATACAATAAATTCTGGGAGTTTAGTGAGAATCCACCAATTGTTATTATTATAATACTTTTTTTGGGTGTGAATGTGTCTGAATCTGTTTATAGATGTATTATTATTATTATAATTATTATATTGTTACTAAATTAATTTGAGAAGTAGTAAAAGATTCTTTACCTGAATGGAAATATGTGTTTTTAGTGAGCATGTGTTTTTAAGTCCAGCGCTGAGTTCAAAGTGAGAGTGTGATTGTTGCTTCCAAGTGCGTTTATATTTGATTGGTTCAGTGTGACAGGAAGTCTTATCAGTGTGTAGCTTTGTGGACTGTTGCAACAGCAGATGAGAGTGGTATTCCCCATAACCTTTCTTCCCCCCAAACTAGATTACTACCCTCGCTTAACAACACACACACACACACACACACACACACACACACACACACACACACACACACACACACACACACACACACACACACACACACACGTTCACACAGAGACAATACCCCCCTTTTTCAGTTTACAACTCCAAGTAGTTACTGCCAGGAAGTGCATACCCAAACTACTCCCCCAACATTGTCCCTTCCTCCAACTTACTCATGCTGGTTCCCCCTATAGATTTATACACCTATAATGCAAATATACACACACCTATAAATTCAACGCATATTAAAAAGCTATAGACCAAAGAAGAAAAAACACTTCTTGTACTTCACATTAGTTTTTCTGTGTTAAGGACTATTACTGTTAAGGAAAAGTAAGGAGGTAATACATTTGCTAGAGAATAAGTGTCTGCATGAGTGGCAGTTTTTGTTAACCACCATTAGAGGGCGCCCCATACTCTATCACTATTTTCACTACAGAAGTGACAAATTAAGTCTGACTTTTATGCAGTATAATGTCAATTTTATCAGTGAATGTTAGTAGAATGCATGAAACCCAACACAACATGATTTAAATATGTGAATTATAAGTGATCAATTATATATTGTGAACTTTATTCCTTTCTAATTGTTGCACTTGAAATTGACCTGCTGTGTCTGAGTAGCTGAAGTAACATTCAGCACACATGGTCATGACTCTGAACACTATAACCTCACTTTTAGTTTTTATACATGATTAGAAACAACGTAATATCTTCTCCAGATCCAGATGACTGAATCTTAATGTCATTTAAAACATTTAAAGATTAAGTGCACACAGTCTAGAGAGATGTCTAGACTGATGCATGCATTTTCACGATCCTTCAATGGACATAATCCAAAGTTAGACAATATTCATATATTTTAATTTTTAAATACAAAAATGCCACATGTATATGGATAAATAAATAAAATACAACAACAATGCATTATATAAACTTTAGGACATTATATCACATAAATATATTTTGTATAAATCTAAAAATGTCTTCACAATATACATTCATTAACATATTTTGCAGTTTTTCTTGCCAAAGGCTACCACCACCATGAGACTTTTTGAAGCCGTTTGGGTTACACTTTATTTCGATAGTCCACTTTAAACATTCTACTAACAGTTAATAACTTTGTAACTACATGTCGACTAATTCTCATTAATTTGCAACTACATGAGTAGACTGTTAGAGTAGGTTTAGGGTTTAGTATACTCTACTAACTGCTAGTTGACATGTAGTTGCAAAGTTACTTACTATTAGTAGAATGTTTAAAGTGGATAACAGAAATTAAGTGTTACCGCATTTTGCCCAGCAAAGCATAAGCTGCGTGAAAAAAAAGAAGGCTCCTCCAGACAGGGTTTAAATCATTGTATTACAAGTGATAAGCAGATCTAGGTAAAGAAAGTGGAGGGGATTTGATTTCAATAAATCGTCTTTATCTTTCTTTACTGTTTAATTACTTATTGGGGTCATACATTCAAGCCAATCAGCTGGCCTTGAGGCTCTAAGGATATATGAAGTCGACAGCAGTGTCAGAGATCTTCCGTTTGTCCGCTGGTTATCTGCATTTGGTGAGCCAGTCCTATCTATCCGTTGAGCACCAGTGGAAGGATTCTGTATTTGTGTTTGTTTGTGTTCATGGAAGCTCTTGATTGGTTTTGGTGATGACTCTCTGTTTTTTCTTTGAGGTGTTCTTTTGTCGCATCATCTTCTGTTCTGTTTGAATGTAGTCATCTAGGGGACACAAATATGCACTTTAAGCTGCACTTTATCTTGATTTAGTCATTAGTTCAGTGTTTGAGTGGTTTATAAAACGTGTGTTTACCTTGATGATCTGTATTGTGTGTGCAGATAGCAGCCAGGCCAAATAAGCACATGATAGTAAATGCAATGATGATGAAGACCAACTCAAAACCTGAAAACAGCAGATCCATAACAAACACATACACTTCCACCTCTACACACACACACAGAGAGAGAAAGAGAGAGAGAGAGAGAGAGAGTGGAACGCATGATATAAAACATGATTACATAGCTTTAAACAGTTTATCTTTATAGATTTTATGGGTAATACAAATATTAAAAATTAAATGTACAATAATAAGTGTGAAAGGCTGAAGCAGCTCTGATATGCATGGATCTGAAGACATTAATGCAGGACTGACTGAACAGAGAAAATCCATTAACACGCTGCATGTATTCGGGATCAATAAACTAGATTCAGCTGGAGAGACAGCTGTGCAGTTCTGTTGATGAATAAAGAAAAAGACTGTAGAAGAACCTTAAAGATAGAGCAAAAAAATCTACCAATTTAAGCAACATTATCATGGATGATGGACCACCGGCTGGTATATTAAATCTTATCAAGCTGATCAGGATTCATCTAAATATTGGTTGCAGATATTGACATGTTACCATAGACAACACTAAAATATAGTTTAGTGGCCACTAAATCAAAAATATTTTCCTTTCAGTTTGTAAATGAGCATTTAGAATCAAGTATTTCAGAAATGTAATCATTCATATGATACTGACACATCGAAAAGCAGTTACGTTTTCTCATCAGTTTGGAATAATATACAGTTATTATTGTTAATGTTGCAGAACCATGGCTAGCAATATGTTTCCTTGTTTGGCCCTATACTGGTGAACTGAAATATAATACTGCATGATGATCACAACTTTTGGATGAGAAATTTAAAATACAGTGCAATCCAAGGTTATTAACCAAACCGTTCATTCCTTAAAATAAACATTAACCGAAATATTTTTGTTTTACTTTAAAGCTGCCAATAAATAAATAAATAACACAAGCTATATAAACATATAAAAATGACAAAAAATAGTACATTTAATTAAAAAATAAAAATAAAATAATGAATAAAATCACTGGGATCATCATCAAAAACATCTGTTTCATAAACTTGTAAATGGTTACTGTATAGTATAATGCAAATGCATTATTTTGAAGTGAGCAAGAGAGAAAGAGAAATGGATATAAATACCTTGTTCTGCTTTCTTTCAATAGGATTCAACCCATCAGTAGCAGCTCATTCAGTTTTTACCACACACACACACACACACACACACACACACTCAGTGTATGAGACGTGCTTGTGTGTTAGAGACTTAACTTTTACTAGCTTCTCAAACAGAGCAATTAAAGTCCCCTTCTTCCTACTTCCTTACTGCTAGCTATAAACCACGTCAACGTTTAAACCCACTTTTCATACATAAAGTACCTACACACATACATTTGCTGTCTTTTATTGTTTACCTGAGTTTGCAGCTGGATCCAGTCCAGGTGATGAGGTTTCAACTCCAATAAAGGCAGCAGCGTACAGGTCAGGTCATGTTCACAGCGCTCATCATGACTGATCCTGGATCCTGGGCCACGTTGCAAGAAATCTGTCTTTAAATATTGAGAGGCTTGCAGGCGGACTCAGACGATGAGTGGCTCCTCGAGTCTTTGCCTTTTTTTTAGTAAAATAAGAAGCAAACAAACCAAGAATGCTATGTTACTTTTGAAACTAGTTGAACCTGTTTTGTTATAGACGATTTTTTTATTATTTATCTTTGTTACACTATTGTAATTGCGTTCAGGCTGAATGTAAATATTTGCAAATACTTGTGGGTAGATTTGAAAAACTGCTATAATATCATGTCAGTGTGGTTTATTACTTCTGAAATTGGGATTTGGTTATTTCTATCTTTTTATACGGTCAGCAAGAGATAAAAATAATACACACACACACACACACATATACCCCTTTAAGCATATATATGCTTAAAGGGGTAATTCACTGCTTAATAAATGTGGCGGAAAATGGAGTTAGTAAAACTTGGGATACAAAAATGCAGAAGAATGATATGTAGTATTCACAAAATATTTGGAGCTGTCAAAAGTTGGGGATATCTTGTTGCAGGTAACTTGTAAAAATAATACTCTTCAAAATGCACTAATATCAATGTCATTTAAAAACTTATCTCAATCATTCTGATCTGTATTCTCTATTCTCTTTTACTGACGCTGTGAAATGTTAAAGATTTTAAGCTTCAAAAGTAAGTGAAAGCATATAATAAAATGGTGTTTGTGACTCATGCATCACATTACAAGTCTTTCATAGTCATCTATCTTTTTGTGACCAACAGAGGCACATCATTTACAATTATTTACTGCCATTTCAGTTTGAGACACAGAACAATTGGGTCATGAAAACCAAATCAGCTTAATTCATGAGTCACTTATAATATATCACTTATACAAATAATGATTCATTTATAAACTGATGATGGTTACTTCTCACTAGGTTGGATGTTAAGATTTTCTGTTTATTGCCATTCACTCTGTTTCTCACAAAAACTTTTGCATGACAGAAATGAACTTATACTTGGAGTATAAGTCTTAAGGACCATGTTTGATCTCCAGCCCATGTCCTTAATGCATTAAGTCCTTAATTTTCAATTTCGTGTGAACTATTCCTTTAATGTAATAATGTTTATTTGTATTGTTCATACCTGTAGTGTGCTCACATCTCTCTTGTATTAGGCCATACAGGGTGAAAATACTGAATATTACTAGACAGAAGAGAATAGTGTACCACTCCATCTCAGTAAAGGGCGAAGCCATCTGCTTCAGCTGAACGAACAAACACAAAACTCGCAGCAAAATCAGGGCATCACTGATCCTTCAGCACCACTGCTGCAGAAATACTGTATCAACACTATCAAAATAATACAACTGACACGTCTTCATCATCTGAGTTCATCAAAATGCACAGATCGAAATTTGCAACACTACCAGAACAAAACACTCCAGCACCTGTACAAATGTTTGGATCAGGATAACACATGACCAGGGCCTTAAACACACATATTTATTTAGAAAACCAATTACTCACATGCACTATCGCTTAAACGGGCATCTACTTTGAAGTCTTTGGCGCTGTACATACATTTTCTTTTTAGACTGTGCGTGTGCACCTGTTTGTGTACGGGTGATACTGTAATATGATGGGGGGGGGGGGGGATCATATTGCATGGTGCTTCTACCCTGGATACAAGACACAAAATACAAGTAGAGGTAAAACTCAGTCATGATCATGCAAATCTCTGCCTGACTGTCCCTTATTGAAATAGTAAGACATTCTAGGATTGTCCTGCTGTATGTTGTATGTCCATGGAGATTGTCTCAGCATGCAATTATTCCCGCCCAGACTGGACATGAAAATCAATTTGGTCTATAAATACTTTAATGAGACTGTTGAAATGTTTGTCTATGTCCTTCAGTACACCATTGAGGTCAGAAATGAATAAAAAAAATGCACTTATCAAATATATATACTGTGAATTTTCCCTGAACAAGTAAATAAATAAATAAAATCGTATAAATAAACATAGTATATATTAATGCAGTGAAGCATATAGGAGAGACAGGTGAAATTTTTTATTTCTTAAATTTTTTTACCCCACAACTCATCTATTGAAATGCTTTACATTTGTAAAACTGTATAAAACAAAGTCCCCTTGCCATATTTTAGACTAGTAATTCAGCAGTTAATTTATTTAATGGAGCATATTTTAACAAAAAATTCATATTTCAGTTATTTTTATAGTTAGTTTTTCGTAACCATTCCAAGCACAACCAACTCTAACCCTGGATTAATGTGTTTTATCTCGACCTGTGCATGTTCACGTTCTTGGAAAAAAAAAGAGACATGTTTTGTTTTTAAGAGCCTCTTGAGGGGATTTAACGTAACAAACCCATCACAATCAGACAGAAGTGGACAGCCTTGAGGTATGATAAAAAAGAATGGGAGAGAAAAGGCATGTTTGTCTGTAATAATGTGGGAAGCAGAGAGACCATGTGAAAGAGAAATGGCTCCCTCCTATGTGCAATTTATGAAAATGAGTTTCAGGTTTACTTTTACTTTAGGTTTATGTAATTGAGTGAAATTATCTCTTGAATCTCTCAGTATATCCTCTTGTAAGTATGATAGTAGTTTTAAATCCAGGTTCAGTTAAGCACTACTAACAGGCTTTTGTGCTATAGTTATGTATCTTACAGGCTCCTTTATTTGTTTTATGGGTTGGTAATCAGATGTGAGTAGTCAGGTTAAGAGATTTCACACCGTATATTTGTAAAGCCTGGGTTAATATTCTTATTTGCATATGTATGAGTCAAAATGATTGGACAATAATGTGTGAAAAGAATGTGACCTGTTTTTGTAGACACTAGAAGTTACACACTTTGTGTGCATTTATGTTTATCATGACATTCACACCTTTTTATACTTAAAGAAATGCTTTTATACAAATGTTAATTTTTATATATATATTTTTATACACACCTTTTTTTTTGACGTGTGTGTGTTGGACCGGATATTTAAAAAAAAACAACAAACAAGCATCAGGGAGCATCCCAGCATGCGCCTCATGAAAAAAGCAAATGCACAAGGTAGTTTTGGTCTGTTCAAAAATTGTTTGTCCTCTACATAACTGCCATACTTGGGAATCGCTATTATTATAAATGTGGAAAATATTAAAGAAAAAAGAAAGAAAGAGTAAGTGTGTCCAGAATGATGTTGAATACACAGTATACACACAGTATGTACATACATGCTGAGAAAGAGTAGCTCTCATCAACTGTTTGTATAAATTGAACAGTTAACATCAACTGTTACCAGCTAGTTTGTTCTGTCCAGTGTTCATTTGTGTGTGTGTGTTCATGTGTGTGTGTGTGTGTGTGTGTGTGTGTTCCAGTAGCCGAGGTTGTGTGCAGCTCCTGGGGTTGTAAGCTGATTAGCTGGCTGCTCCATCCCACGCTGCTTCTGGAGGGAGGAGATTTAGAGCTATTATAACCACTAAGTCCTCTCTGCTACATGTTTACAGGTCAGGTTAACAGACGTGCACACACATATCTACAAACTGAGGCATCACTGCAGCTCTCAGGTAGAGTAGAATTTAAATGAGCTCTTTCTGTCTCTCTCTCTGTCACAGATCACACAGGTAGAACGAGAGAGGTTGGCTTCAGCATTTTTTGGGATGTGACGACCAGCTCTCTGGATGTTTCTCAGTAGCAGCTTAAGTCGAAGATTTCACCCAGGATACTTAACCTGATTTCATGCATGTGTCTGTAGGAGCGCGTGTACGAACTCTGGAGCGGGTCATATTCTTTGTTTCCATGCCGACCCTCAGGATGGAGTGAGTCTGTTGTCTTCGGTGGCTGAAGGCAGCGAGGTATCCCGCAGTCCTGAACACTGCTAGCATGCCTGTGCATCAGATATCAGTCGTGCCCATCGCCAAAGAGACCGGCAAAAGCTCTAGCCGGAACAGAGACAAGAGTAAAGAGAATGAGGCAAGTACACACATTTAAATCAGAGAATCCGTGATGCATGTGGAGTTTTTCATAACAAATACCATAGTTTGTTGTTGATGATGAAGATGTAGCCATCCATAATTTTCCATATGGTTATTATAGTCTGTTAGTACACTTGTATTGCACAATATTACACTTTCATTATGGTTACTGTTGCACAAGTATTAAGTTGTGAGTATTATCCTATAATGACATTTCTGCTATTTAGTTTGCATGAATCGGTAAGATTTACTGTAAGTGCCAAAGCAAGCAAATTGCGTGGATAAAAAAATGACTCAATCTCATGTAAACAGAAATATAGCCTAGAGCAGGAGCTGGACGGTTTTGTATTGGAAAAGAAATTGCTGCTATAAATAGAACAGCAAGGCAGTGTTACATATATTTCAGCCTCTTCAGGGTCATTGGCATTTCTTTCAAGTATATTGTAAATCAAACATGCTTTTCCAACGAATCACTTTAGCATGTTTGCAGTTCAGTTAGTTTCAGCGGTGTGTAAGTTTGTAATATCCAGGACCTTTTTTTATTTTTTTAATGTGTGAGCATTATTGTTAGGCAAACAATATGATGCATATCATACACAAACATGGCAGGTGCTGGCTAAAATCACAGGTCCAATCATTTTGAGGAACTGATCTCTGCATTTGCCAAATATTTTCATGTTTGTTGCACCAAATATGAAATATATTTAGAGTTTTGTTTTAGAGGCTTAGTAGTACCATGAGCATATCTGAATAGTATTTGGTCTGTGAAATAATCACCATTTATCACTTTTTTGTGGATCGACATAAATTATGAATATTACCTAGAATTGTCAAAAAATGTCTTTGAGGTGTTTTCTGCATTTGTCTGGCCACTGGTGCTGATGGCAATTATTTAATGCCTTTTCCACAGTGATCTTTATTGTGATTTTAGATTTACTTGCCCCTTAAATGGTATAAAAAACATGTTCCATGTTGTCATGTTATGTGTAGATGTCTGGCTAAGCAAAGCTATCTTCAGTATGCTTTGGCTGACCATGCCCCACAGGAAGTTTAAAATCATTTGTCTTTTAATCATTTAGATTTGCATGTCCTGAATGAAATATCATGCCTGAATTTGGGTCAAATTTAATAACTTGCTCCCTTACAATTCATAAGTATGCATTTATATTCACTTGACCACACCCCACAGGAAGTTAAATTGGAATTAAAGGACTAGAATTCATTTAATTATAATTAAGAAATTCAACATTCAATAAATTTTGGAGGTACATGGACACTTAATAAAAATTAAGACTTTTAAAATATTTTAAAACTTTAAGTGAAGGCATTGCAAAGCCATCATTCAAAGTTCATTTCAGAGTCTTGGCTAACCTCCCTTTTTAGGCCAAAATTAAACTCATTGCAGTTGTTCAAATTTAGGAATTGAACTGCAATATTAAAACCATTCTCAGTTAAATTATGGATGCAATAAAAAAAAAGACAAATCACTAAATTCAATTCACTAAAGAATGACTGAAATTATATACAAAACAAAATATGCATGGATGGGATTTGCAAGTGTATTTCAGCTGTTCAAACTCAGATAATTGCAGAAAAAAAGCTAGAAGTTTAAGAAAGAAAATATGTGTGGTGTTTTTTGTAAAAGTTACCACCATGCTGGTGTGTTGCTTGACAGGTATTGTGGTTTTTTATGTCATTGCAATAAAGTCGATATGGTGTTTGCCGTCCCTAAGGCTAAAGAGCAAGTATCTGAGATATTCTGACCACTAAATATGACTCAGTTTCCTACTTTAAGTCTATGAAATTATTTCGAACTCATTTAACAAACGGCAGGCAGAAATCATAAAAAAGTAACAGCACACCTCTCTTCATCATTATACAGATTTCATCTATCATTCACATCAGTAGCACAAACAGTTATGTGATGAATTGAATGCTTAATTTTAGGTTTTTTTTTCAAATCCTTAACCCTAAATATAAGTGAAAGTAACAGTGAAGGATACTCTGATACTCTCTTGCATTTACTGTAGGAGTATTTGTTTGTGTATGATGTGCGGAAGTCAAGAGTGTGATGCACATTTCACATGTTCTGATCCACTGCACTCTCTGCTGGAGCCGTCACTTTCCATCACTCTCAAACACATATGCACATTCACTTGGCAACATGATGGGCACTAAATGGGCTCCCCTGGAGGATTGCCATGACCTTTGATCTTTAAAAATGGATGCTGCGTTGTTAAAGAGAGCAACAAAATTTGAAGTGTCTACTATTTATTATAAAGTACATTATTTGTCAAAATGTAGGGGATGTAAGATATGGTTCTGCTTTTTAAAAAAGTATTTTATGCTTATTTATTTAATAAAAATACAGTAAAACAGTGATATTTATATTATATTAATATACTGTTCTGGTTAGTGTTCTTACACACATTTTAGAGCTTATGAAAATGGAAATTACTCAGTAGCTGCTATTCTGTAGAAACATTCTTGTGAAGTACCTGTTAGTGTAAGGGAGAAAATTCTAGTGAAATTGCTATCTCTTTATAACTGAATCCTCTGTTTATCATTTTCATGGCCAGAACACAGTTTTTGTGTTAGAAGTGTATTGTATAACTTCGAACAGGTTGTGTATCTGAAGCTCTTGTAGAATGATGAGTGCATGTGCATAACAGTTGTCTGTTGGAGTGTCTTGAATAAGTCTTTACAGTCTTCTTGTTAACCGTTTCAAAATACTGAACCGGCAAAATATAGTACGTGCTACTATCTGGGTAGATGTTTGTGATTCCGTGTGAGTTGTAGTTTGTGACCAGGTGTATCTCATCAGCACATTATCCCATGATGCACCTGTGACTATAGTTAGCTTTTGAATGGCAGCCAGGGCTTTAATCTTGGTCAGTGATTGGCTGCAGGCACACTGTCACAACACAAACACAAACCACAAGAGATGGTCACCATTGTATGTGCACCTGCATACGTAAGTGTGTTTGGATCCAACACTGACAGGCTTATCTATAAAATAACAGCTGTTCTGACGCAGAATCATGAGTCCAGACTCTTGTTATTGTACAAGGCTGAAGTCCAGATGGCAGAGCTAGAAAACACTACCTCAGCTCAGACAAAGATATGAGAAGGATCTAATGGGAAAACTGTGTGAATCCAATACCCTGTGTATCTAAATGCATGCACGACCAGAGATAGACCAAGCGCTCACAGATTATACCTCAGAGAAGCAGCTAGAGCTAATCCAACCCTGCCTTGCAAATAAACCTGCTTGTGTGCTCTTACATCCGCCTTTGGAGCAAGCAGAAGTGCTCGGCAGATTGGTAGCTCATACCGGAGTGAATTTTATGGTTAAATTCATTAAGTGAATGTCAGTTTGGATGTTTCTGGTTGTATTATTTTACATAGTTGTTTTGTGATTTGTGCATTTAATGCAGATAAGATTTTAGAGATGAAAGACGTTATAATACTTATAATAACTACTAATACACACAGGAAAATAATGATAAAAGTATCATAGCATAACTTTCAATTATCTTGGCAGTTAAAATTTTAAAACCATCTGTCGGAAGTCAAAAAAAACAACAATATATATATATATATATATATATATATATATATATAGATATAGATAGATAGATAGATAGATAGATAGATAGATATAGATAGATAGATAGATAGATAGATAGATAGATAGATAGATAATAGATAGTACAGACCAAAAGTTTGGACACACCTTCTCATTGAAAGAGTTTTCTTTATTTTCATGACTATGAAAATTGTAGAGACACACTGAAGGCATCAAAACTATGAATTAACACATGTTGAATTATATATGGAATTATATACATAACAAAAAATTGTGAAACAACTGAAAATATGTCATATTCTAGGTTGTTCAAAGTAGCCACCTTTTGCTTTGATTACTGCTTTGCACACTCTTGGCATTCTCTTGATGAGCTTCAAGAGGTAGTCACCTGAAATGGTCTTCCAACAGTCTTGAAGGTGTTCCCGAGAGATGCTTAGCACTTGTTGGCCCTTTTGCCTTCTGTCTGCGGTCCAGCTCACCCCTAAACCATCTGGATTGGGTTCAGGTCCGGTGACTGTGGAGGTCAGGTCATCTGGCACAGCACCCCATCACTCTCCTCTTG
>NW_020527180.1:0-14659 GCF_003368295.1 Carassius auratus | reverse complement strand
TTCCTCAGAATGACTTGTCTTCTATGTGTACATTTTTTTGAAGTGTTTAGAAGCTGCACTTAAAAAAATAAAAGACATTTACTGGTTCCTTTTTTACTGTTATTTTTCAAAAAATCACCACGACAAAACCATTCAAGCTATTCCAAAATTCATCCGCACCTGTTCTGTAGATAAATTCTTTAAACAGTGGTAAAAAGAGGATGTGGTGCTGATCCTTCAAGAGTCACTCAAAACTTATCTGTCCATAAAGCCTATAAAGAATTATTCTTAATATACAGTTCACAATACTTCAGCATGTTGTTCTAATTAAGTGAGGGTCATTTTTATCAATAAAATAAATAAATTCATATTATTTTCTTTGAAAGATTTCTATAAATGATTTAAATCATACTTGTTTCTACAATAATTATTTAAAAGTGATCCTATAGCTCCCTCTGGTGGCCATTATTGGTACTAAGAATTGCCAGCTTGATTTATATGTTATGATAGTTTTAATTTTATGCTGGCTCTTGAAAATGATAAAGCTATGAAACTTACTGTGCTTCCTTCAAATGATGACTTCTAGGTATATAAAAAATTATGAAGAGTTGGAATTAAAAATTTTAAAGATATAGTAAAATAACTATGGTATTTTTTTTATGTTACTTTAATAAATCTCTATGGCCACACCATTTAAGGTATCCTAAACCCATTCGCAATTTAACATCTTCAGTATATGGCTTCATGTTAAAAAGTTTGGTGTGAACTACTTGTGTCTTCTTGGAGGAAGAATGAATTCATTTACAGGCTGAGTTATCATAAATCCACAATAACATTTCTGAGTTCTGTATCAATCAGTGTTGTTGTTTGTTTATTTTTATTTTTTTATTTTTCATAGGAAGATAACTGACCCTTTACTCTCCTTTTTAATAAATGAGCTATTTATAGCTGTATTTATAAACTGCTTACTACTGACTATTAATATTGGGACAAGGCTTTATGAAGCATGAACTGACTATTTACTAATGAGTGCAGTTATTATAAAGTGTTATCAATGCATTTGCTAATGTTAACAAATTAGACATTATTTTAAAGTGTTACCAAATCCTTAAATAATTTAAAAGTGTTTTGTTATGATTCATTAACCTATAAGCATTTGTGAAATAGTTCTGCTTGCATTAAAGCTTAGTCTTCATCTGTGAGCTGAACAGTTTTACTGTTACATCCTTGAGATTATGTAAATTCAAATAAATGTCATGTCACAGGGTGACAGAGGTCAGTATCAAATGAGTTTGAAATTATTATTTGCAGCACAAATAAGGTTTTTTAGGATTTTTTTAATCCCTGAAACTGTCAGAAAAGGATAAGGCCTAAGATATTTCTTAAGATGTAATGATAACAGCACAATTAGCAACAACAACAAAAAAAAAACTATTTAAAATACAGTTTTTTTCTGGTGATTAAAGAGATGTTTAAGTCTCTCTCTCTCTCTCTCTCTGTCTGTCTGCCACTCAGCTCACACCCTCCCCCACTCACACTCACACACACACACACAGAGTCAGCACACAGAGTGACAGAGTGAGATCAGATGTCTGACAGTTTTTTAATTTCTTTTAATCATACAGTGCTGTAAAGTCATGAAACTATGCATATTTCCTCAGAATCACTGGTTTTCTAAATTAAAAATGTTTTTTAAAGGTTTGGAAGCTGCAATTTAAAAATACAAGACGATTAATGTTTCACTTTTTACTGTCATTTCAAAAAATCACCACGACAAAACCGTTCAAGCTAACCAAAATCTTTCGCAATTTAAGTTCCTCGATGTTTTTCTTCATGTAGACAACGTTTGGTGTGTATAGTGTACTTCCCTCGTGAGGAGTATTCATTAATTCACAACTGTAAAATCTCAAAAATACACATTCAAATCAAAATAGCCGACTTCCTGTGATCGTAGCTGATGACTGTGAATTAGAAAGTTGTCCGTCTTGAAAAGAACAATTTATGTACCAAGTTTGGTGTCTGTAGCTAAAACTAACCCCCCCCACTTTTGACAAAAGGTGGCGCTATAGAGTGCCTCCTTGACGCCCTTTTAAAGCTTTTGCCATTGTCTAGCTATCACTAATACTGATATGTGTTTTTGAGTTTCATGTAAATCTTGAGCTTGTTGTCTGCCTCAAACTCACCATAACAGAACATTCAAGTTTGACACGTTGCCATGGCAACACTATATCAGATATCAATATCCCCACAACAGATTTACATCGGCCGTGTTTTGTCATTATTCTGATGAAGTTTTAAGTAAATCGAGTAAAAATAAGATGCTGAATTCAAAGCATTTGGAAAATGACACACTTCCTGCTGCCAGTTGGTGGCACTATAACGTTGACTCTTAATAGCCACATATATACAATCGGTATCATACAACGAACAAACCCATGAAGTTTGATCAAATTCAGGAAATGTATGTGGATGTTATTAGACATTTCCTGTTTCTCATTTCTCGCCATAAGTTCCATGCCTCGCCACGGGCAAACCGTTCGAGATATCAAAAATCCCCTCGCAATTTGTCATCCTCAATGTCTTGAGATCATGTTCACCGAGTTTCGTGGCGAACGGGTTGAAAACCTCAGAGGAGTATTTCAAATTCCAGAGCATGCTTTTTTTAAACAGCCCTGAATAGCTGACTTCCTGTTGGGCGGAGCCTTTGACATAAAGTGTGAAAGTTGTTCGGCTCAATGAGATCTATAAGTGTACCGAGTTTGATATAAATACATGCAAGTGTGTGTGAGCTATGGTTCAAGAATTCTGACTGTCTTCCAGGGGGCGCTGTAGAGCCCCTGTGCCACGCCCGGGTCCCAGCCTCTGCGGCGTCCTGATGGCCGCAGATTCCAATGTGTGTGCCAATTTTCAAGAGTTTTTGAGCATGTTAAGGCCCCCAAAACACCCCGGAAGGTTTAATAAAAAATAAAATAATAATAAATATAGCTGCAAGCAGCGATGGCGGGCTCAAGCCACCAATGCCATCGCCACCCCGGTGGCATCAGGTAAACTGTGCCCAGCGGGCACATGCATTCACAATATCCCTCTGGCAGTGAGGTTTTAAAGGATATGGCAGTTAAAGGGTTAATCCGAATCATCAAGACTTTAAAATCACATTCACAGAACAATATATATAACTTTAGTGACACTTTACAATAATATTTCATTTCTAAACATTATGTTAACATGAACAATATTTATATAGCATTCATTCATGTCAGTTAATATTCCAAACTTAAACATTAAAACATTGTTTTATTGTGATTTTTTTCCAAGCACATTTTACCAATTCCAAACCATATCAATCTTAATAACTACCATTATTTTTATTTAATCATTTATGATTGCTATACAATAGTCCAGGAAAGCTGGAAGAGAAAAACTCCTTATTTTCATGTGTGCAGAATTATTGGGCATGTTTTCTTTTACAGATGAAATGCGCTAAAAAAAGAGTTTTAACTCTGTAAAGCCTGTGAGAAATATCAAACACAAATGCAATACAGAAATTGATAAGTTTTGGCCATTGTACAAAAAATGCTGACTGGGTCATGAGGTCAGAAAAGAAGAAGAAAAAAACAGGTCAAGAAGAACTGACAAAAAGAATTGCAAAATAATTAGGAATTAATGTGAAGATTAATTTTTAGTCAATTCTGCAAGACAGACTTTCAGGAAAGGAGGTGGAATAAAAAAGAGCTCCTAAATCTTAATCCCGGATTCTGGAAGATATATTCCTCAAACCATCGGACAAGAGGAGGTGGTGCTGGTCCTTCACGAGTCACTCTAATCTGTTCATAAAGCCTATATATAAAGTCTTAATATATAGTATTTCACAATACTTCATGGTATTCTAATTAAATAATTTTTTTGAATCTTAGATCTCTCAGAACCTGACACAGAGTAATTCTGGAGACTCCAGGAAAGTGGCAGTTCTGTAAAATGTTGGCGCTGGAGACTAAATGCTCCCTGATAGTTTCACACCTAATTCACTTACACACACACACACACACATTACCCACAGTGACAGAGGGACAGAGTTACATCAGATGTTTGATAGTTTTTTAATTTTCTATCATCCATATAGTGTTGTATAGTCATGAAACTATGCATATTTCCTCAGAATGACTTGTCTTCTATGTGTACATTTTTTGAAGTGTTTAGAAGCTGCACTTTAAAAAAATAAAAAGACATTTACTGGTTTCTTTTTTACTGTTATTTCAATAAATCACCACGACAAAACCATTCAAGCTATCCAAATTTCATTCGCACCTGTTCTGTAAGATAAATTCTTTATCCATTATTATTGGTACTAAGAATTGCAAGCTTGATTTATAAGTTATGATAGTTTTAATTTTATGCTGGCTCTTGAAAATGATAAAGCTATGAAACTTACTGTGCTTCCTTCAAATGATGACTTCTACATATATAAAAAATTAGGAGTTGAAATGAAATATTTTAAAGATATCGTAAAATAACTATTGTATTTTTTTATGTTACTTTAATAAATCGCTATGGCCACACCATTTAAGGTATCCTAAACCCATTCGCAATTTAACATCTTCAGTATATTAGCATCATGTTGAAAAAGTTTGGTGTGAACTACTTATGTCTTCTCGGAGGAGTATGAATTCATTTTTACATGCTGATTTTATCATAAATCCACAATAAAATTTCTGAGTTCTGTATCAATCTGTGTTGTTGTTTGTTTATTTTTTTTATTTATTTTTTTTCATAGGAAGATAACTGAAAAGATTACTCTCCTTTTTAATAAATGTGCTTATAAACCAAGAACAAGCTATTTATAGCTGTATTAATAAACTGCTTACTACTGACTATTAATATTGGGACAAGGCTTTATAAAGCATAAACTGACTATTTACTAATGAGTGCAGTTATTATAAAGTGTTACCAATGCATTTACTAATGTTAACAAATTAGAAATTATTTTACAGTGTTATTAAATCCTTTAATGACTTATAAGCATTTGTGAAAGAAGCTTAGTCTTGATCTGTGAACTGAACAGTTTTAATGTTACATCCATGAGATTTTAAAAATGTAGATACATGTCATGTCACAGGATGGAATAGGTCAGTATCAAATTAGTTGAAATTATTATTTGCAGCACAAATAAGTATTTTTAGAATTTTGTTTTTAATTCCTGAAACTGTCAGAAAAGGATAAGGCCTAAGAGATTTCTTAAGCTGTAATGAAAACAGCAATGTTAGCAACAGCAACATTTTTCTGGTGATTAAAGAGATGATTAAGTCTCTCTCTCTCTCTCTCATTGTGTCTGCCACTCAGCTCATGCCCATCCCCCACTCACACACACACACTCACACACACACATGCACTCAGTCAGCACACACACATTGCTCAAACAGAGGGACAGAGTGAGTTGAGATGTCTGACAGTTTTTTTTATTTTCTTTTAATCATACAGTGTTGTAAGGTCATGAAACTATGCATATGTCCTCAGAATGATTTGATCTCTGTATGAATTTTTTTTAAGTGTTTGGAAGCTGCAATTTAAAAATACAAGACAATTAATGATTCCCTTTTTACTGTCATTTCAAAAAATCACCACGACAAAACGGTTCAAGCTAACCAAAATCCGTTCGCAATTTAAGTTCCTCAATGTTTTTTCAACATGTAGACAAAGTTTGGTGAGTATAGTGAACATTTCCTCTGAGGAGAATGCATTAAATCAGAGCTCAATTTAAATATTCAAATCAAAATAGCCGACTTCCTGTTGGTCGTAGCTGATGACTGTGAATTAGAAAGTTGTCCGTCTTTATAAGAACAATTTATGTACCAAGTTTGGTGTCTGTAGCTAAAATTAAACCCCCCACTTTTGACAAAAGGTGGCGCTATAGCATGCCTCCTTCACGCCCTTTAAAAGCTTTTCCCATTGTCTAGCTATCACTAATACTGATATGTGTTTTTAGTTTCATGTAAATCTGAGGTTGGTGTCTGCCTCAAACTCATCATAACAGAACATTCAAGTTTGACACGTTGCCATGGCAACGCCATATCAGATATCAATATCCCCACAACAGATTTACATCGGCCGTGTTTTGTCATTATTCTGATGAAGTTTTAAGTAAATCGAGTAAAAATAAGATGCTGAATTCAAAACATTTTGAAAATGACTCACTTCCTGCTGCCAGTTGGTGGCGCTATAACGTTGACTCTTAATAGTCACATATATACGATCGGTATCATACAACGAACAAACCAATGAAGTTTGATAAAATACAGGAAATGTATGTGGATGTTATTAGACATTTCCTGTTTCTCATTTCTCACCATAATTTCCACGCCTCGCTACGGGCAAACCGTTCAAGATATCAAAAATCCCCTCGCAATTTTTCGTCCCCAATGTCTTGAGATCATGTTCACCGAGTTTCGTGGCGAACGGGTTGAAAACCTCAGAGGAGTATTTCAAATTCCAGAGCATGCTTTTTTTAAACAGCCCTGAATAGCTGACTTCCTGTTGGGCGGAGCCTATGACATAAAGTGTAAAAGTTGTTCGGCTCAATGAGATCTATAAGTGTACCGATTTTCATATAAATACATGCAAGTCTGTGTGAGCTATGGTTCAAGATTTCTGAAGGTGTTCCAGGGGGCGCTGTAGAGTCCCTGTGCCACGCCCGGGTCCCAGCCTCTGCGGCATCCTGATGGCCGCAGATTCCAATGTGTGTGCCAATTTTCAAGAGTTTTTGAGCATGTTAAGGCCCCTAAAAACCCCCGGAAGGTTAAATAAAAAATAAAAAAAATAATAAGAAATATAGCTGCAAGCAGCGATGTCGGGCTCAAGCCATCAGTGCAACGCCACACAATATATATAACTTTAGTAACACTTTATTTTAATATTTATAAAAAATGTATAAGGTGTGCATTGTAGCTGACACCTATATGAACACATTACAATTGTTTTGTGACTGCAAGTCTTTCTTCTCAAATGCTATTGAGCTTCAAATTTGCATTTGAGCCCATGTGAAAAAGTAGCATAATTTACATATGACTTACAGTTTGTTGTAATAAATATCAAACATTCAATTTAATTGTGCATTATAGCTGTCACCTAGATGAACAATTACAGTTGTTTTTATGACTGTAAGTCATTCTCTTCAAATGCTACTGACGTTAGAAAAGTGTATAACAATATCACATGTAACTTTAGAGACCGACCCTAAATTTGAGACTCTAGAAAGTCCAATGTCAAGACAACTTTATGCCTGTTTTATTTTCTTTAGTTTTCTTTTCTCTGTGCCGGATTGCTGATGTCCTATACCCAGGCATAGATGTCCATCCATCAATTACGAACATTCAGCCGCAAACATGAGGTGTGAGCGGTCGCGAGTGTGGATGGGAGAATGGCGCATGTTTTTTTTTTTTGTTTTGTTTTTTGAGCAACTGGGATGGTGCCCCCTCTGGGAGTTGGTGCCCTACGAAGACTGCATACTATGTTATACTGCATAATGTTAACAAATTAGACATTATTTTACAATGTTACCAAATCCTTAAATAATGTATTAGTGTTTTGTAATGATTTTAATGACCTATAAGCATTTGTGAAATAGTTTTGCTTGCATTGCAGCTTTATCTGTCAGTTGAAGAGTTTTACTGTTACATCCATGAGATTAATAAATGTCATGTCACGTCACAGGTTGTCATAGGTCAGTATCAAATGAGTTTGAAATTATTTTTTGCAGCACAAATTAGGGTTCTTAGGATGTTGTTAAATCCTTAAAACTGACAGAAAAGGATAAGGCCTAAGAGATTTCTTAACCTGTAATGTAAGGAAAAAACACCACCATTAGCAACAACAAAAACAATAACAATTTAAAATATTTTTTTTTTTTCCTGATTATTAAAGGGATGATTAGGTCTCCCTCTCTCTCTCTCTGCCAGACAGCCCCTCCCTACAGTCCACACACACTGTCACAGTCACCAACCCCCTCACACTCCCCCTCCCTCTCCCCCTCCCTTCCCTCACACAGACAGGGTGGCCAGAGTGAGATCATGTCAGTTGAGAAGTCTGACAGTTTTTTAATTTTCTTTTATCCATACAGTGTTGTAAAGTCGTGAAACTATGCATATTTCCTCAGAATGATTTGATCTTTGTATAAAAAAATGCTTTGAAGTGTTTGGAAGCTGCAATTTAAACATACAAGACAATTAATGTTTCCCTTTTTACTGTCATTTCAAAAATTCACCACGACAAAACCGTTCAAGCTAACCAAAATCCGTTCGCAATTTAAGTTCCTCAATGGTTTTTCTTCATGTAGACAAAGTTTGGTGTGTATAGTGTACTTCCCCTGTGAGGAGTATGCATTAATTCACAACTGTAAAATCTCAAAAATACACATTCAAATCAAAATAGCCGACTTCCTGTTGATCGTAGCTTATGACTGTGAATTAGAAAGTTGTCCGTCTTGATTAGAACAATTTATGTACCAAGTTTTGTGTCTGTAGCTAAAACTAACCCCCCCACTTTTGACAAAAGGTGGCGCTATAGCGTGCCTCCTTCACGCCCTTTTAAAAGCTTTTGCCATTGTCTAGCTATCAATAATACCGATATGTATTTTGAGTTTCATGTAAGTCTGTGCTTGTTGTCTGCCTCAAACTCACCATAACAGAACATTCAAGTTTGACACGTTGCCATGGCAACGCCATATTAGATATCAATATCCCCACAACAGATTTACATCGGCCGTGTTTTGTCATTATTCTGATGAAGTTTTAAGGAAATCGAGTAAAAATAAGATGCTAAATTCAAAACATTTTGAAAATGACTCACTTCCTGCTGCCAGTTGGTGGCGCTATAACGTTGACTCTTAATAGTCACATATATACGATCTGTATCATACAACGAACAAACCAATGAAGTTTGATCAAATTCAGGAAATGTATGTGGACGTTATTAGACATTTCCTGTTTCTCATTTCTCGCCATAATTTCAACGCCTCACCACGGGCAAACCGTTCGAGATATCAAAAATCCCCTCGCAATTTTTCATCCCCAATGTCTTGAGATCATGTTCACCGAGTTTCGTGACGAACGGGTTGAAATCCTCAGAGGAGTATTTCAAATTCCAGAGCATGCTTTTTTTAAACAGCCCTGAATAGTTGACTTCCTGTTGGGTGGAGCCTAAGACATAAAGTGTGAAAGTTGTTCGGCTTAATGAGATCTATAAGTGTACCGAGTTTCATATAAATACATGCAAGTGTGTGTGAGCTATGGTTCAAGATTTCTGAAGGTGTTCCAGGGGGCGCTGTAGAGTCCCTGTGCCACGCCCGGGTCCCAGCCTCTGCAGCGTCCTGATGGCCGCAGATTCCAATGTGTGTGCCAATTTTCAAGAGTTTTGAGCATGTTAAGGCCCCTAAAACCCCCCGGAAGGTTTAATAAAAAATAAAAAAAATAATAATAAGAAGAAATATAGCTGCAAGCAGCGATGGCGGGCTCAAGCCACCAGTGCCATCGCCACCCCGGTGGCATCAGGTAAACTGTGCCCAGCGGGCACATGCATTCACAATATCCCTCTGGCAGTGAGGTTTTAAAGGATATGGCAGTTAAAGGGTTAATCCGAATCATCTAGACTTTAAAATCACATTCACAGAACAATATATATATATATAACTTTAGTAACACTTTACAATAAGATTCCATTCATAAACATTATGTTAACATGAACAATGTTTATATAGCATTCATTCACGTCAGTTAATATTCCAAACTTAAACATTAAAACATTGTTTTATTGTGATTTTTTTCCAAGCATTTTTTACCAATTCCAAACCATATCAATCTTAATAACTACCATTATTTTTTATTTAATCATTTATGAGTGCTATACAATAGTCCAGGAAAGCTGGAAGAGAAAAACATGGTCAAGAAGAACTGACAAAAAGAATTGCAAAATAATTAGGAAATAATGTGAAGATTAATTTTTAGTCAATTCTGCAAGACAGACTTTCAGGAAAGGAGGTGGAATAAAAATGAGCTCTTAAATCTTAATCCTGGATTCTGGAAGATATACTCCTCAAAACCATCGAACAAGAGGAGGTGGTGCTGGTCCTTCACGAGTCACTCTAATCTGTTCATAAAGCCTATATATAAAGCCTTAATATATAGTATTTCACAATACTTCATGGTATTCTAATTAAATCATTTTTTTGGGATCTTAAGTCTCTCAGAGCCGGACACCGAGTAATTCTGGAGACTCCAGGAAAGTGGCAGTTCTGTAAAATGTTGGCGCTGGAGACTAAATGCTCCCTGATAGTTTCACACCTAATTCACTTAACACACACACAAACACACACACACACACACACTACCCACAGTGACAGTGGGACTGAGTGACATTAGATGTATGATCGTTTTTTTATTTTCTATCATCCATATAGTGTTGTATAGTCATGAAACTATTGTCATGAGACCAGTCATTCTGAGGAAATATGCCTCAGAATGATTTGTCTTTAATGTGTACATTTTTTTTAAGTTTTTAGAAGCTGCACTTTAAAAAAAATAAAAAGACATTTACTGGTTCCTTTTTTACTATTATTTCAAAAAATCACCACGACAAAACCATTCAAGCTATCCAAAATTCATTCACACCTGTTCTGTAAGATTAGTTCTTTAAACAGTGGTAAAAGAGGATGTGGTGCTGATCCTTCAAGAGTCACTCAAAACGTATCTGTCCATAAAGCCTATAAAGAATTATTCTTAATATACAGTTCACAATACTTCAGCTTGTTATTCTAATTAAGTGAGGGTCATTTTTATCAGTAAAATTCCTAAAATACATATTATTTTATTTGAAAGATTTCTATAAATGATTTAAATCATACTCGTTTCTACAATAATTATTTAAAAGTAATCCTATAGCTCCCTCTGGTGACCATTATTGGTACTAAGAATTGCAAGCTTGATTTATAAGTTATGATAGTTTTAATTTTAGGCTGGCTCTTTGAAAATGAAAAAGCTATGAAACTTACTGTGCTTCCTTCAAATGAGGACTTCTACTTATATAAAAATTATGAAGAGTTAGAATGAAAAATTTTAAAGATATAGTAAAATAACTATTGTATTTTTATGTTACTTTAATAAATCTCTATGGCAACACCATTTAAGCGATCCTAAACCCATTCACAATTTAACATCTCAGTATATTGGCATCATGTTGAAAAACGAGTATGGAGTAGTATGAGGAGGAGTATGAATTCATTTACAGGCTGATTTTATCATAAATCCACAATAACATTTCTGAGTTCTGTATCAATCTGTGTTGTTGTTTGTTTATTTTTATATTTTATTTTTCATAGGAAGATAACTTACTCTCCTTTTTAATAAATGTGCTTATAAACCAAGGACAAGCTATTTATAGCTGTATTTATAAACTGCTTACTACTGACTATTAATATTGGGACAAGGCTTTATAAAGCATGAACTGACTATTTACTAATGAGTGCAGTTATTATAAAGTGTTATCATTGCATTTGCTAATGTTAACAAATTAGACATTATTTTACAGTGTTATCAAATCCTTAAATGACTCATAAGCATTTGTGAAAGTTCTGCTTGCATTACAGCTTAGTATTGATCTGTGAGCTGAACAGATTTACTGTTACATCCATGAGATTTTGTTTTTATTGTAATACACAAACTATGAAATTATACAAAATGTATAAAAAGGTAAATAAATAAATACGCACACATTAAAAAAGCAGCCAAGAATGAGTTTCCTTTTTTATATAGATTACAATTGAAGACAGAAGCAAGTGGTAAATGTGGTCACTTTAATATTCAAATCCAGTAGATCCACTTCAGATTTATTTCTCAACAGTTTATGTTCACGTGGCTGTTTTCGTTTATATTCGCCAAGCTATTATGTGTTTTGAAATAATCTTGTCCGTGATGTGTTCGTTCGTACGACGAAAGACAGAAACCTGCAGCTCAAGAGATATGTTATTCTGCCAGTCGCGATTTCAAATAGTCTTGCACACTTAAACAGTTCACAAACACCTGCATTTACCTCTTGTAGTGTTACAATGGGTTTATTGTGTGCATTTGTGGTAATATTTTATTTAAAAAAGCTCTTAAACAAGAAATAAATTCGTTTGTTTTGAGCTCGACACTGTACGCGCTGCATCGGAGGCGGTGATTTCAGATAGGCAGCCACAAATATTTCATTTTCACACAAACAGTTCAAAAACATCTTAATTTAGCTCTTGGTGTGTTCTAATTGGTTGATTGTGTGATATCGCTGTAATAATTTATTTTTAAAAGCTTTAAAACAGGAATAAATTCGTTTTTTTCTGAGCTCTTTACTCCAGACGCTCGTGGTCACAGCGGTGATTCATCTCTCCTATTTCTCACGTATCTCTGGCCAGAAATAATTTATCCATGAGCCCTGAACCGGTAATAATCAGATATGTTTGGTTTAGCTTGTCAGTGTGAATTAAATCTAAGTATTTATTTGTATTTTTAACCGATTTAAAAAGTGAAAGTAAAAGTCCGGTAATTGCACCTGTAGGGGCGCAATTTCTCTCAGACAATGGAAGTCTGAAGCACATATACTCAAACAGAGGGACAGAGTGAGATGAGATGTCTGACAGTTTTTTAGTTTTCTGTTATCCATACAGTGTTGTAAAGTCGTTAAACTATGCATTTTTCCTCAGAATGACTTTTTCATCTGTATGAAAAAATTCTTTGACGTGTTTGGAAGCTGCAATTTAAAAATACAATAATGATTCCCTTTGTAAGGTCATTTAAAAAAATCACCACGGCAAAACCATTCAAGCTATCCAAAATCCATTCACAATTTAAGTTCCTATCAGAAATACTGATGTGTGTTCAGAGTTTTGTGAAATTCTAAGTATGTTATTTGCCTCAAAATCACCTGAGAAGTATTCCAGTTTGACATGTTGCCACTGCCAACAATTTTTTAGATATCAATATCCTCCTTGCAGATTTATATCGGCTGTGTTTTAACATTATTCTGATGAAGTTTGAAGCAAATCGAGTAATAATAAGATGCTGAATTCAAATCATTTTGAAAATGACACACTTCCTCCTGCCAGTTGGTGGCGCTATAACTTTGACTCCTAATAGTCACATATATGCGATTGACATCATACAACGAATAATCTGATGAAGTTTGATTAAAAATCAGGAAATGTATGTGGACGGTATTAGACACTTCCTGTTTCTCATTTCTCGCCATAATTTCAACGCCTCGCCACGAGCAAACCGTTCGAGATATCAAAAATCCCCTGGCAATTTTTCATCCCCAGTGTCTTGAGATCATGTTGACCGAGTTTGGCGGCAATCGAGAAAAAAACCTATGACAAGTATTTCAAATTCCAGAGCATGCGCTTTTTACATAACTCTAAATAGCTGACTTCCTGTTGGGTGGAGCCTATGACATGCAATACGAAAGTTGTTCGCACGATGAGATCTATATGTGTTACTGAGTTTCATATGAATATGTGCAAGTATGTGTGAGCTATACATCAACATTTCTGACTGTGTTCCAGGGGGCGCCGTAGAGCCCCTGTGCCACGCCCGGGTCCCAGCCTCTGCAGGCTCCTAAAGGCCACAGATTCCAAAGTGTGCGCAAATTTTCAAGAGTTTTTGAGTATGTTAAGGACCCCAAAAGCCCCCACAACTTTGACGAAAAATTTGAATACTAAACCCTAAATAGCCAACTTCCTGTTGGGCGGAGCCTATGATATGCAATACAAAAGTTGTTTGGATTGATGAGATTTATATGTGTACCGAGTTTCATACGTCTACGAGCAAGAATGTATGATATATGGCCCTCCATATTCCAGGGGGCGCTGTAGAGCCCCTGTGCCACGCCCGTGTATCAGTCTCTGCCCGGCCCTAATGGCCGCAGGTTCCAATCTGTGTGCCAATTTTCAAGACTTTTTAAGCACGTTAAGGGCCCCAAAAGCCCCCGAGACGTTGGAAAAAAAAAATAATAAAATAATAATAATAATAATAATAATAAAAAATAATCCTAAGGAAAACAATAGGCCTCTCGCCCTTTGGGCTTGAGCCCTAAAATATAGCTGCAAGCAGCGATGTCGGGCTCAAGCCATCAGTGCAACGCCACCCTGTGGCATCGGGAAAACTGTGCCCAGCGGGCATAAGCATTTACAGTAACCCTCTGACAATCAAGTTTTAAGGGATGTGGCAGTTAAAGGGTTAATCCGACCAATCTAGACTTTGAAATCACATACACAGAACAATATATATAACTTTAGTAACACTTTATTTTAAAATGTATAAAAAATGTATAAGGTGTGCATTGTAGCTGACACCTATATGAACACATTACAATTGTTTTGTGACTGCAAGTCTTTCTTCTCAAATGCTATGAGTTGGTCGCGACGCGGATGGGAGAATGGTGCATATTTGTTTTGTTTTTTTTGAGCACTGGTGCCCCCTCTGGGAGTTGTGCTCTACGAAGACTGCATACTCTGCATATAGGAGGGCGGTACTATCTGAAGATATATTCCTCAAAACCCACGTACAAGTGAAGGTGATGCTAGTCCTTCAAGAAATCCTCAAAACCTTTTCCAAGTGTAAGTTCCTTTTATTGCATCTTGAAATAAATATTTCTGAATTTGAATCAA
>NW_020527179.1:0-20113 GCF_003368295.1 Carassius auratus | reverse complement strand
TCCTCGACTTTCGAACGTTTGGCATCCCATTACGACAGTGAGTCGAAATTTCTACTTTTTTTGATAATTATTGATATTGATTCCAGGGAATATTTCTGAAGTGGTTTGGTTCTGATTGGTTGAAAATCATAGGATAGTTCGCAAAAGTAGGTTTCGGATATAGCTGGATTTTGCGAGAAAACGGTGCGTCGTAGACCCCAAAAAGGCGCCGTGCACTTTTGTTCGGGCTAACCCAAGGATTGCAACAATGCCATGTTTTTGAGTCTACGGCTAACGGTATACGATTTACGGCAAAAATGTCCAAAATTTTTGTTTTTGCGCTGTAGCGCCCCCCGTTAGGCCGATTGGGCTGAGACTTTGATAAGTTCTCTCCAAAATTGAGCTCTACGATCTGTCCAATTTCAGCTCTCTAGGCCTTACGGTTTGGGCTGCACGTTCAGTTCTAGGGCAGAAGAAAATAATAATAATAATAATATAATAAAAATCCTAACAATTACAATAGGGTTTCAGCACTGCGTGCTTGAACCCTAATTAAAGCTGCAAGCAGCATTTACCGGGGTTCAAGCACATTAAGGCCTCTGAGGTGGTCTGAGCCAACCTGGATGCATGGATGACATTTAAACACATCCAAAATGGAGAACAGGCTAACAGACAGACACACACACTGAAAGTAAATGATTAGACTAATATATGTATACTCTATAAGCATATGCACACACACACACACACACACCACAGAAAGACACACATTATACATGCACAAACATTTTGTTGCAGATATAGGTATTTGAATAAGTGATAGGTGACAATAAACTTATTGCAAGTCTTCTCTTTTTAAGAGTTTTAGATGTCATTTTCAGTTTAAACTGTAATCACAATGTGGCAAAATAGTAAAAACTGATATATCTGTAAGAAACAAAATGGAAAACATTGACTCAATGAGATTTAAAAATGTTATAACAGTTACATTTTTTAATGTTTTGGGATGAATTCATGAATCCTTTCACAGTACTGTTCAACTTAACTGAATGAGCCCATTAGTGGTCTTCCGCTGCCATCTAGAGGTTTATAAATTGCATTTACTCAAGCAACACTGTTTTTAACATAACTGTTATAGTGTTTTTTTGTTTTTTTTTGCCCAATCTCTCTTAAATTTTGCATGCTTGTTTAGAATGAAATTATGCATTGTTTTACACAGTTTTGATAATGTGTGGGCTTTCTGTTTGTATTAATAGGCCTTTGTGTACACTATGAAAAGAACATATTATAAAATTACTGGTTTATAGTTGTCCAAATGCAATTGTTCAACATGTTTTTGATAATTATTGACCTTCAGAGTCTACAGAATTGTACTTCAGTGGTTTTATTGATTTTCATCTTAAACCGTATCACAAGTATTGCCAAAGTAACTTTTTAAAATAATCTTGAATATTTAATTAACAGCTTTATTGACAACATTGGTCCCAGAGGCAAAGTTGTTCAGAATGAGGAGATCTATCATATGATATGAAGATTTAGTGTTTTTGAGTGAATATATGAGCATTTTCAAACAATTTGGGGCCATTTACCATCTAAATCTTGTGTTTTGAGACCTTTTCTACTGTTATAGCGCCACCTATGGTCTGATCTCCATGAAACTTTGCATGCTTGTTAAGAGTCACCTGATACATGATTTCACTGAGTTTCATACAGTTTTGAGTTTTCCTTTAGGTTTTATAGGCTTTGGGGTATGTTTGGCCACACCCCTTTTTCTAAATTACCCGGTTACAGCTAACCAAAGGACAAAATTCAAAAATTTTTTTAATAATTATTGATCTAGAGAGTCCACAGAATATTACTGCAGTGGTTTGGTTCCGATCGGGCAAAAAACCTAGGACTAGTTCGCAAAAGTAGGTTTTTAACATATTTGTCAATAACAATTGAACGATTTGATTGACAGCAATGGTTCTTGAGGCAAAGTTGTGCATTACGAGGAGATCTATCAAATGATATGCATATTGTGTTGATATGTGAAACACCACGTGATTACAGAGCCATAAAACTCGTTAGCGCCAACTAGTGGCCGATTTCTTTCAAAATTCTTACAGACCTTAAGGTTCATGAGTCGAACGTACCCAGCGAGTTTCGTTCCGATCAACATCCGTTAACCCTTTCAAATAGGTGCTTAAATTTGTTTGGCCAATGACGGCCATGTTTTTGAGATATGCAAATGTCCTCATAAGTACTTGTGCCCCTTCAGACCAAGACACTGCATACCGATTTTCAAGTTGATCGAGCCAACGGTTGCCTAGTTATAGCAATTTATGTGTTTTTTCTATCTTATAGCGCCCCCAAGTGGCAGAGATGCGCAATTTTTTTGATTTGACCAAAGATTGAGCTCATACATATGTGTACCGAGTTTGGTGAAGATATCTCATTCTGTTCAAGAGTTATAGTCAAAATAGTATTTGGCTAACGTTAGCATAGACGCTTTTTGGCGTACTGTTTCGCGTAAGAATTGAAATTTCAACTTTTTTTTCAATAATTATTGATATTGAGTGTCCAGGGAATATTTATGAAGTGGTTTGGTTCTGATTGGTTGAAAATCCTAGGACTAGTTCGCAAAAGTAGGTTTCGGATATAGCTCGATTTTGCGAGAAAACGGTGCGTCGTAGACCCCAAAAAGGCGCCGTGCACTTTTGTTCGGGCTAACCCAAGGATTGCAACAATGCCATGTTTTTGAGTCTACGGCTAACGGTATACGATTTACGGCCAAAAATGTCCAAAATTTTTGTTTTTTGCGCTGTAGCGCCCCCGTTAGGCCGATTGGGCTGAGACTTTGATAAGTTCTCCCCAAATTGAGCTCTACGATCTGTCCAAATTTCAGCTCTCTACGCCTTACGGTTTGGGCTGCACGTTCAGTTCTAGGGCAGAAGAATAATAATAATAATAATAATAATAATAATAATAATAATAATAAAAATCCTAACAAATACAATAGGGTTTCAGCACTGCGTGCTTGAACCCCTAATAATAATAAAAATCCTAACAAATACAATAGGGTTTCAGCACTGCGTGCTTGAACCCTAATAATTAAAGCTGCAAGCAGCATTTTACGGGGTTCAAGCATTTAAGGCCTCTGAGGTGGTCTTGGCTAACCTGGATGCATGGATGACAGTTAAAGACATCCAAAATGAAGAATAGGCTGGCAGACAGACACAAACACTGAAATTAAATGATTAAACTAGTTTTTAACAGTTTAGATGTCATTTTCAGGTTAAACTGTAATCACAATGTGGCAAAATTGTAAAAACTGATATATCTGTATGAACAAAATGGAAAACATTGACTCAATGAGATTTAAAATGTTATAACAGTTAATTTTTTTATGTTTTGGCATGAATTAATGAATCCTTTCAACAGTACTGTTCAACTTTGCTGAATGAGCCCATTAGTGGTCTCCCGCTGCCATCTAGTGGTTCTAAATTGCATTTACTCAAGCAACACTGTGTTTTTAAATATAACTGTTATAGTGTTGTTATTTTTTTTGACCAATCTCTCTTAAATTTTGCATGCTTGTTTAGAATGAAATTATGCATTATTTTACACAGTTTTGATAATTTGTGGGCTTTCTGTTTGTATTCATAGGCCTTAGTGTACACTATGCAAATAACATATTATAAAATTACTGGTTTATAGTTGTCCAAATGCAACTGTTCAACATGTTTTTGATAATTATTGACCTTCAGAGTCTGGAGAATTGTACTTCAGTGGTTTTATTGATTTTCAGCTTATACCCTATCACTAGTTTGCCAAAGTAACTTTTTGAAATAATCTTGAATATTTAATTAACAGCTTTATTGACAACATTGGTCCCAGAGGCAAAGTTGTTCAGAATGAGGAGATCTATCATATGATATGAAGATCTAGTGTTTTTGAGTGAATATATGAGCATTTTCAAACAATTTGAGGCCATTTACCATATAAATCTTGTGTTTTGAGACCTTTTCTACTGTTATAGCGCCACCTATGGTGCGATCTCCATGAAACTTTGCATGCTTGTTAAGAGTTACCTGTTACATGTTCTCACCACGTTTCATAAAGTTTTGAGTTTTCGTTTAGGTTTTATAGGCTTTGGGGTATGTTTGGCCACACCCCTTTTCTTAATTACCCATTTAACGCTAACCAAAGTACAAAATTGAACATTTTTTTGATAATTATTGATCTAGACAGTCCACAGAATATTACTGCAGTGGTTTGGTTCCGATCGGACAAAAAACCTAGGACTAGTTCGCAAAAGTAGTTTTTTAACATATTTGTGAATAACAATTGAACGATTTGATTGACAGCAATGGTTCTTGAGGCAAAGTTGTGCATTATGAGGAGATCTATCAAATGATATGCATATTGTGTTGATATGTGAAACACCACGTGATTACAGAGCCATAAAACTCGTTAGCGCCAACTAGTGGCCGATTTCTTTCAAAATTCTCACAGACCTTAAGGTTCATGAGTCGAACGTACCCAGCGAGTTTCGTTCCGAACAACATCCGTTAACCCTTTCAAATAGGTACTTAAAATTTTTGGCCAATGGCAGCCATGTTTTTTGAGATATGCAAATGTCCTCATAGGTACTTGTGCCCCTTCAGACCAAGACACTGCATACCAATTTTCAAGTCGATCGAGCCAACGGTTGCCTAGTTATAGCCATTTATGTGTTTTTTAAATCTTATTGCGCCCCCAAGTGGCAGAGATGCGCAATTTTTTTTTATTTGACCAAAGATTGAGCTCATACATATGTGTACCAAGTTTGGTCAAGATATCTCATTCCGTTCAAGAGTTATAGTCAAAATAACATTTGGCTAACGTTAGCATAGACGCTTTTTGGCGTACTGTTTCGCGTAAGAATCGAAATTTCAACTTTTTTTTGATAATTATTTATATTGAGTGTCCAGGGAATATTTCTGCAGTGGTTTCGTTCCGATTGGTTGAAAATCCTAGGACTAGTTCGCAAAAGTAGGTTTCGGATATAGCTCGATTTTGCGAGAAAACGGTGCGTCGTAGAGCAAAAAAAGGCATTGTGCACTTTTGTTTGGGCTAACCCAAGGATTGCAATGATGCCATGTTTTTGAGTCTACGGCTAACGGTTTACGACCTGCGGCCAAAAATGTCAAAAATTTTAGTTTTTTGCGCTGTAGCGCCCCCGTTAGGCCGATTGGGCCGGTTCTTTGTATCTGAGTAGCGAGCAAGACTACTACCATCTGACCAAGTTTCAGCTCTCTAGGCCTTACGGTTTGGGCTGCACGTTCAGTTTTAAGGCGGA
The DNA here is from genome assembly GCF_003368295.1 of Carassius auratus. Taxonomy (NCBI): domain Eukaryota; kingdom Metazoa; phylum Chordata; class Actinopteri; order Cypriniformes; family Cyprinidae; genus Carassius; species Carassius auratus. The sequence continues at coordinate 14,811 of NW_020527179.1, read as the reverse complement.
AAAATAATAATAATAATAAAAATCTTAACAATTACAATAGGGTTTCAGCACTGCGTGCTTGAACCCCTAATAATAATAATAATAATAAAAATCCTAACAAATACAATAGGGTTTCAGCACTGCGTGCTTGAACCCCTAATAATTAAAGCTGCAAGCAGCATTTACGGGGTTCAAGCATTTAAGGCATCTTAGGTGGTCAGAGCCAACCTGGACGTATATGGATGGCCGTTAAACATATCCAAAATGGAGAATAGGCTAACAGACAGACACACACACTGAAATTAAATGATTAAACTCGTTTTTAAGATTTTAGATGTCATTTTCAGGTTTCACTGTAATCATAATGTGGCAAAATTTTAAAAACTGATATGTCTGAATGAACAAAATGGAAAACTTTAACTCAATGAGATTTGAAATGTTGTAAGAGTGTTTTTTTTTATTGTTTAGGCATTAATTCATACATCCTTTCAACTGTACTGTTTAAGTTAGCTGAATGAGCCCATTAGTGGTTTTCCGCTGCCATCTAGTGGTTATAAATGGCAATTTCTCATACATCAATGTGTTAATCCTTTATAACTCTTAGTGTTTTTTTGCCCAATATCTCTTAAATATGGCATGCTCGTTTAGAATGAAATTAGGCATTATTTTACACAGTTTTGATAATTTGTGGGCTTTCTGTCTGTATTAATAGGCCTTTGTGTACACTATGCAAATAACATATTATAAAATTACTGGTTTATAGTTGTCCAAATGCAATTGTTCAACATGTTTTTGATAATTATTGACCTTCAGAGTCTACAGAATTGTACTTCAGTGGTTTTATTGATTTTCAGCTTATACCTTATCACTAGTTTGCCAAAGTAACTTTTTCAAATAATATTGAATATTTAATTAACAGCTTTATTGACAACATTGGTCCTAGAGGCAAAGTTGTTCAGAATGAGGAGCTCTATCATATGATTTGAAGATCTAGTGTTTTTGAGTGAATATATGAGCATTTTCAAACAATTTGTGGCCATTTACCATATAAATCTTATGTTTTGAGACCTTTTCTACTGTTATAGCGCCACCTATGGTCTGATCTCCATAAAACTTTGCATGCTTGTTAAGAGTCACCTGTTACATGATTTCACGAAGTTTCATAAAGTTTTGAGTTTTCATTTAGGTTTTATAGGCTTTGGGGTATGTTTGGCCACAACCCTTTTTCTAAATTACCCCTTTACAGCTAACCAAAGGACAAAATTCTACATTTTTTTGATAATTATTGATCTAGAGAGTCCACAGAATATTACTGCAGTGGTTTGGTTCCGATCGGGCAAAAAATCTAGGACTAGTTCGCAAAAGTAGGTTTTTAACATATTTGTGAATAACAATTGAACGATTTGATTGACAGCAATGGTTCTTGAGGCAAAGTTGTGCATTATGAGGAGATCTATCAAATGATATGCATATTGTGTTGATACTTGAAACACCACGTGATTACAGAGCCATAAAACTCGTTAGCGCCAACTAGTGGCCGATTTCTTTCAAAATTCTTAAAGACCTTAAGGCTCATGAGTCGAACGTACCCAGCGAGTTTCGTTCCGATCAACATCCGTTAACCCTTTCAAATAGGTGCTTAAAATTGTTTGGCCAATGGCGGCCATGTTTTTTTAGATATGCAAATGTCCTCATAGGTACTTGTGCCCCTTCAGACCAAGACACTGCATATCAATTTTCAAGTCGATCGAGCCAACGGTTGCCTAGTTATAGCCATTTATGTGTTTTTTCTATCTTATTGCGCCCCCAAGTGGCAGAGATGCGCAATTTTTTTTGTTTGACCAAAGATTGAGCTCATACATATGTGTACCAAGTTTGGTGAAGATATCTCATTCCGTTCAAAAGTTATAGTCAAAATAGCATTTGGCTAACGTTAACATAGACACTTCTTGGTGTACTGTTTCGCGTAAGAATTGAAATTTCAACTTTTTTTGATAATTATTGATATTGAGTGTCCAGGGAATATTTCTGAAGTGGTTTGGTTCCCATTGGTTTAAAATCCTAGGACTAGTTCGCAAAAGTAGGTTTCGGACATAGCTCGATTTTGCGAGAAAACGGTGCGTCGTAGAGCAAAAAATGCAGCTGTGCACTTTTGTTCGGACTAACCCAAGGATTGCAACGATGCCTTGTTTTTGAGTCTACGGCTAACGGTTTACGATTTACGGCCAAAAATGTCGAAAATTTTTGTTTTTTGCGCTGTAGCGCCCCCGTTAGGCCGATTGGGCTGAGACTTTGATAAGTTCTCCCCAAAATGAGCTCTACGATCTGTCCAAATTTCAGCTCTCTAGGCCTTACGGTTTGGGCTGCACGTTCAGTTCTAGGGCAGAATAATAATAATAATAATAAAAATCCTAACAATTACAAGAGGGTTTCAGCACTGCGTGCTTGAACCCCTAATAATAATAATAAAAATCCTAACAAATACAATAGGGTTTCAGCACTGCGTGCTTGAACCCCTAAAAATCCTAACAATTACAATAGGGTTTCAGCACTGCGTGCTTGAACCCCTAATAAGAACCGGAACAAAAACAATAGGTGCCTCGCACCTTCGGTGCTTGGCCCCTAATAATAATAACACCAACGATTACAATAGGTGCCTACGCACCTTCGGTGCTTGGCCCCTAATAAATATAGCTGCAAGCAGCAATAACGGGGCCAAGCACTACAGAAGCAAGCTTCAGACGAATGGCAGGAATGAGTAATTTAGACAGTTTTAAGATTATTTTAGGCAAAATGGCTTGAAAACAATCAACACAACAACTAGTAATAGGATTTATTCGCTTATCACGTGTAACCAATAGGTGGTGCTGTTACCAAATTAGTTTGGAACGGTCAGTGTGAGGTGTCGATGACACATACAAAGTTTGGTGCAAATATGTCAAAGCTTTGCAGAGATACAGCCTCAAATGCATTTTGGCACCATTCAAGCAGATTTGTTGATGTGCTAAATGAGAACCGTTTCGTATGTCGACACGAAATCCATAACTTTTTGCCAGCATTTTCTGAAGATGAGCCACGTCAAATTTGGTGAAAATCTGACAAACGGTCTAGGAGGAGTTCGAAAAAGTAGGTTTTCAACATTAATCAAAATGGCGGACAGGAAGTTCAGCCAAATAAGGAAAACTTTGTATCTATGTTCTCGACTTGACCCAAGGAATCTACAAAGACCAGCGTCATGTCAATAGCCAGATTTATTCAAAAGTTATTAGCCTTTACGTAAATTGAGTTATAACTTTTGACCACTAGGTGGCGCTGTTTCAAAATATTTTGAATACCTTCAGGGGATGGTGTTGTTGGCACATTCTGAGTTTCGTAATATTACACCAATGCATTTGTTTAGTATAGCATTTTATTTCACAAAACTGTATTGAAGTCAATGAGAATTTCATGTTTTGTTCTATTATAGCGCCACCAAGAGGCTCAGTCCCACCATTTTTTTTATGTGTGCTCAGAGTGAGCCCATACATATGTGTGTCAATTTTGGTGAAAATATCTCAATTCACTTCAGAGTTATAGACATTTATATGAAAAAGCACGTAAAAAATGACTGACTCTTGACTTTGATTGAATATTACTACCCCTTACTATCAATATTTTGGCATTTGGGCATTGGTGTATTGCTATCGACCTATGTTTTCGAACTTCTGACGGTGGTTTCGTCTCGATCAGACAAGCGGTTTCGAAGATATAGCCAAATGTTTTTTAAGCGCTAAATCACAACGCTACACAAACCGAAAGGCAAAACCTAGCATGTTTGGTATCATAGGACTCGGTAAGGTTTCAGGAGTCCAATTTGATGAGTCTCGTGAAAATAAGTCAACCACACCCAAAGTTATTAGCATTTAAAAAAAGAAGATCACCACTAGGTGGCGCTGTTTTGAAACTTCTCACACTCCTTCAGGACATTGTGCTGATGAACCATACCAAGTTTCGTAACAATCTGCTGATGCGTTCTTAAAATACAGCATTTTAGCACAAAATTCAAAATGGCCGACAGTCAAAATGGTCGAAATGGTCAAATTGGATATCAGTCGACTCGGCATGTTGCCCTGAATCTATCAAGACCAATGTTATGATTTTTGGACAAACTGTTCAGAAGTTATAAGCAAAAATAGCAGTTTTTCATATCTCCGGATCAGTAGGTGGCGCTGCGCCCAATCACAGCATGTTGCCTCAGGTCATGCTTGTTATGACATGTACCAAGTTTGGTCTGAATAGGATAAGTCGTTGCCGAGATACAGCCTTACGACTGTTTTTGTAAGCACTACATAAAATTTGTTAGAGCGTTTATCGAAAACGGTTTGACGAATCAATTTGATTTGCATAACTTTTGGTCAGCACTGCCTGAGGATGATATGGTTTAATTTTCGTGTGAATCGGACAAACCGTCTAGGACGAGTTCGAAAAAGTAGGTTTTTAAAGAAATTCAAAATGGCGGTCATATTTCTATGACGGAAATGACTTCGTAGGGTGCAATCGAATCGGCATGAGCTCAGAAATCAGAGGAAAAAAGAATTTCGTTGATTGGCCTTAGGGTTAAAAAGTTATTAACAAAATTAAAGTGAAATTTTGGACAGTTGGTGGCGCTAGAGGGATTGACTTAGACACACCAAAATTGGTGTACTTAATGTTGGCACTGTCCTCTATCAGAATGTCAAACCATTACAACTTTCCCGCATTCGGTTCTATGGGCTGCCATAGACGCCCAGTCGGAAGAATAATAATAATAAATATAGCTGCAAGCAGCAATTACGGGGCCAAGCACTCCAACGGCAATGTAGTAGCTAACCATCGCATGAAGCATCACACCAAATACATTAATGAGCAATAACAGCAATTTTGGAATTATTGTATTTGAAATGGCAAAAAAAAACAAAAAAAAACCACCAATACCACCTCTAGTAGCATGATTACTTGGTTTATCAAGCTTGACCAATAGGTGACACTGTTATAAAATCAATTTGGTGTACTCTGTGTGACTTTTCAATGACACACACAAAGTTTGGTGTCAATATGCCAAAGCATTCCAGGGATACAGCCTCAAGTGTCATTTTCTCATTGTGCCTCAAATTCGTCGATGTGGTATGCGAAAACGGTTTTCTCTATCGACTCAAAATCCATAACTTTGAATCAGTATAGCCTGAAGATCATTTGATTCAAATTTGGTGAAAATCGGACATACGGTTGATCAGGAGTTCGAAAAAGTATGTTTTCAACATAAATCAAAATGGCGGACCGGAAGTTCAGCTTACCGTGGTATATTTGGTATCTATGTTATCGGCATAAGCCAGGGAATATTTTGAGCCCAGTTTCCTTCAAATAGGCTAATGCATTAAAAAGTTATTAGCATTTTAAAAAGTGTAATTACTCATGGTTAATGAATGGTTTATTACTCTTGACCAATAGGTGGCGCTGTTACCAAATTTATGTGGCATGGTCAGTGTGAGGTGGCGATGACACATACAAAGTTTGGTGCAAATATGTCAAAGTGTTGCAGAGATACAGCCTCAAATGCATTTTGGCACCCTTCCAGCAAATTCGTTGATGCGCTAAATGAGAACCGTTACGTATATCGACACGAAATCCATAACTTTTTGCCAGCATGGTCTGAAGATGATTCACGTCAAATTTGGTGACAATTGGGCTAACGGTCTAGGAGGAGTTCGAAAAAGTAGGTTTTCAACATTAAGCAAAATGGCGGACAGGAAGTAAGGCCAATTTTCACATTATTGGTATCAATACTCTCGGCATGACCCACAGAATATAGCGAGACCATTTTAATTTTAATAGACTAATTTATTCAAAAGTTATTAGCATTTATGTGATATTTCATTATAACTATTGGCCACAAGGTGGCGCTGCCACCAAACTTTTTGAGTACCTTCAGGGCATGGAGCCGAATATTTTTGTAATTATTTGCGAAACGATACGATGCTGCGTTCAAAAAATACAGCATTTTAAATCATAATTCAAAATGGCCGACACCTAAAATGGCCGACACAGGAAAATTGAATATCATTTGACTCGACATGACTCACTGAATCTAAAGAGACCAGTTGTGTGATTTTTGGCCAAACCATTCAGTAGTTATAAGCCAAAATATGCATTTTTCATATCTCCTGACCACTAGGTGGCGCTGTGTCGAAACACTGCAGGTAGTCTCAGTTCATGCTTGTTATAACACACGCCAAGTTTGGTCTCAATATGACAAACCGTTGCCGGGATATAGCCTCACGTGCATGTTTGCGTGCTTTTCGTCAAATTTGTTTACGTGTCATTCGACAACAGTTGGACGAATCAACTTGAATTCCATAACTTTTTGCCAGCATGGTCTGAAGATGATCTGAGCCAATTTTCGTGGCAATCGGACTAACCGTCTAGGACGAGTTTGAAAAAGTAGGTTTTTCGAATAATTGAAAATAGCGAAAAAACTAAACCTTGCGATTTTTGAATTTTGGGGTTCATTCGACTTGGCATGAGCCAAGGATTCAGAGGAAAAAAGAATTTCCATTTTCTGGCTTACGGTTCAAAAGTTATTAGCATACAAACATTGAAAGTTTGGACAAGTGGTGGCGCTAGAGAGTAGGAGATAGAGACTTCAAATTTGCTATAGTTAATGTTGGGACTGTCCTCTATCAGTGTGCCAAATTATACAACTTTCCCGCAATCGGTTCTATGGGCTACCATAGACTTGGGGTGGAAGAAGAAGAATAATAATAATAAATATAGCTGCAAGCAGCAATCACGGGGCCAAGCATTCCAGCGGCAACATCAGGAGCTTAGCATATGTAGCATCAGACCAAATGCAACAATGAATAATGAAATTAATAATTGCATGATTGTAATTGAAATGGCTGAAAATCGTTAATAAAAGTTCCACAGCGAGGAGCTAAGCATGGCATGGAGCATCAGACCAAATGCAACGAGTAAGAAAAGCAATTATTGGAAGAGTGTAATTGAAACAGCCAGTAAAACTCCAGTAAAATGATGCATTATCATTTTTGGAAAATAGTTGGCGCTGTAATCAAATCGCTTTGTTGTGTTCTGTGGGAGGTGACAATGTTGTGGGCAATTTCTTTCAAAATACTTACAGACCTTTAGGGCAATGAGTCGAACATGCCCACCGAGTTTCGTTCCGATCGACTTCCATTAACCTTGTCAAATAGGTGCTTAAAGTTGTTTGGCCAATGGCGGCCATGTTTTTTAAGATAAGTGAAATTCCTCATAGACACTTATGCCACATTGGGCCATACCAATTTTCAAGTTGATTGGATCAGCGGTTGCTTAGTTATAGCCATTTTAGTTTTTTTTCATCCTGTAGCGCCACCAAGTGGCAGATATGGAAAAAAAAATTATTTGACTAAAGTTTTTGTTCATGCATATGAGTTCTGAGTTTGGTGAAGATATCTCATTTTGTTCCCGAGTTATAGCCTTTTTCATTAAATTGGTCCACGAATTTGAATGTTCTGGGTTACCTGGTTTTTTGTTCAGTCTTGATCAAACCACTGCAGTAATATTCTCAGGACTCTCTAGATCAATAACTTTGAAAAAATATGTTGTATTTTGTCCTTTGGTTAGATAACATTTAAACAGGCCTAAAAAACAAAAGATTTCTGTTGTGAATGGCATTAAACTGCAAAAAAAAGGGGTAATATAATCACACGTGCATTAGATCTGTATTTTTTCTAAACAATCATGCAAAATTTAACAGAGATTAGGTAAAAAAGAACACTGTAATATTTATAAAGCTTCAAAACCCAGTGTTGAATAAAAAATTGCAATTAGAACCACTAGATGTCACCGGAAGACCACTAATGAGCTCACTAAAGACTAAAACATTACAGTTTATGGGCTTGTTGAGGGATTCATCTAGAAAAAATGTATATTACTATTATTTAATATTACTGTTCAAGCATTTCAGATCACATTGAGTCAAAGTTTACCAATTTATTCATACAGATATATCTAATGTTTATAATTATGCCAGATTATGATTGCAATGAAACCTGAAAAATGACATAGAAGCCCATAAAAACAGAAGACTTGCAATAGGTTTTATCACCCATCATTTATTTTAATTATCTATATATATAACAAAATGTGTGCATCTGTGTGTGGGTTTAAGCATGCTTATTGAGTATTAATATACTAGTTTAAACATTTCATGTTTGTGTGTGTCTGTAATTCTGTTCTATTCTTTTACTGTCAGCCATATCTAGGTTATTTAAAATCAGTGCAGTACTATTATCTAGACTGTGAAATTATACATAAATTGCGTATGCTTCTTTGGAATGAAATTAAGACAACATATAACAGTTATAAAGGTTAAAGAGACAGTGTTGTATGATAAATTGCATTTACGACCACTAGATGTCACTGGAAGACCACTAATGGGCTTTGCAGAGATATAGCCTCAGACTCATTTTGTGAAGATGCCTGACATCTGAAGCAGCGCTGTACAAAAACGGTTTCGTCTATTGACACGAAATCCATAACTTTTTGTCAGCACGGTCTGAAGATGATCTGATTCAATTTTGGTGAAAATCGGACAAACGGTTGAGGATGAGTTTAAAAAAAAAGGTTTTCAACATGAATCAAAATGGCGGACAGGAAGTTTTGCTTAATATGACATAATTGGTATGTATGTTGTCGGCATGTCCCAAGGAACATTTTGAGACATGTTTCATGATAATAGGCTAATGCAATCAAAAGTTATTAGCATTATTGGAAATGTAATAATTAGCGGTTATTGATTGGTTTATTACTCTTGACCAATAGGTGGCGCTGTGACCAAAATGATGTGGCGTGGTCAATGTGATGTGACAATGTCACATATTAAGTTTTGTGTAAATATCTCCAACCTTTGCAGAGATACAGCCTCAGATGCAGTTTGGCATCTTTCCAGCAAATTCGTTGGTACGCTAATTGAAAACGGTTACGTGTATCGACACAAATTCCATAACTTTTTGCCAGCATGGTCTGAAGATGATCCAAATCAAATTTGGTGAAAATCTGAGCAACGGTCTAGGAGGAGTTCGAAAAAGTAGGTTTTCAACATGAATCAAAATGGCGGACAGGAAATTTTGCCAAAATTGACAAATGGGGTATCGGTGTTCTCGGCATGACCCAAGGAATCTATCAACATCAGCTTTGTTACAATAGGCTAATGTATGCAAAAGTTATTAGCATTTTTCGAAAAAATCGTTATAACTATTGACCACAAGGTGGCGCTGCCCCCAATTTTTTTGTGTACATTCAGGGCATGGAGCCGGACATTTTTGTAATTATTTGCGAAACGATACGGAACTTCATTCTTAAGATACAGCAATTTACAACTAAATCCAAAATGGCCGACGCCCAAAATGGCCGAATTGGGAAAATTCGGTATCATTCGACTCGGAATGATGCACTGAATCTAAAGACACCACTTTTGTGATTTTTGGCAAAACCGTTCAGAAGTTATGAGCAAAAACATGCATTTTTCATATCTCCTGACCACTAGGGGGCACAGCGCCGAAACACTGCAGGTAGTCCCAGGGAATGGTTGTTATAAGACCCACCAAGATTGGTCTCAATAGGCCAAACCGTTGCGGAGATATAGCCTCACGTTCACGTTTGCGTGCTTTTCGAAGAATTCGTTCATGAGCTATTCGGAAACGGTTTGAGAAATCAACTTGAATTCCATAACTTTTTGCCAGCATGGTCTGAAGATTATCTGATTCAATTTTCGTGACAATCGGTGCAACGGCCTAGGACGAGTTCGAAAAAGTAGGTTTTACGAACAATTGACGATAGCGAAAAAACTAAGCCTTGCGATTTTTGAATTTCGGTGTCCATTCGACTCGGCATGAGCCAAGGAATCACAGGAAAAAAGAATTTTCATTTTGTGGCTTACGGTTCAAGAGTTATTAGCATCAAGTTTTTGAAAGTTTAGACAATTGGTGGCGCTAGAGAGTTTGAGTTAGAGACTTCAAATTTGCTACGGTTAATGTTCAGACAGTCCTCTATTAGTGTGCCAAATTATACAACTTTCCCGCAATCGGTTCTATGGGCTACCATAGACTTGGGGTGGAAGAAGAAGAATAATAATAATAAATATAGCTGCAAGCAGCAATTACGGGGCCAAGCACTCCAACGGCAAATGTAGGAGCTAAGCATGGCATGAAGCATCACACCAAATACATTAATGAGCAATAACAGTAATTTTGGAATTATTGTAATTGAAATGGCAAAAAAAAAATCATAATACCACCTCTAGTAGCATGATTACTTGGCTTATAAAGTTTGACCAATAGGTGGCACTGTTATGAAATCAATTTGGTGTACTCTGTTTGACTTTTCAATGACACACACAAAGTTTGGTGTTAATATGCCACAGCATTCCAGAGATGCAGCCTCAAGTGTCATTTTGTCATTGTGTTTCAACTTCGTCGCTTTGGTATGCGAAAACGGTTTTGTCTATCGACACAAAATCCATAACTTTGTGTCAACATAGTCTGAAGATCATCTGATTCGAATTTGGTGAAAATTGGACATACGGTTCATGAGGAGTTCGAAAAAGTAGGTTTTCCACATAAATCAAAATGGTGGACCGGAACTTCAGTAAACACTGGCATATTTGGTATCTATGTTATCGGCATAAGCCAGGGAATATTTTGAGCCCAGTTTCGTTGCAATAGGCTAATGGACTAAAAAGTTATTAGCATTTTAAAAAGTGTAATTACTCATGGTTAATGAATGGTTTATTACTCTTGACCAATAGGTGGCGCTGTTACCAAATTTATGTGGCATGGTCAGTGTGAGGTGGCGATGACACATACAAAGTTTGGTGCAAATATGTCAAAGTGTTGCAGAGATACAGCCTCAAATGCATTTTGGCACCCTTCCAGCAAATTCGTTGATGCGCTAAATGAGAACCGTTACGTATATCGACACAAAATCCATAACTTTTTTGCCAGCATGGTCTGAAGATGATTCACGTCAAATTTGGTGAAAATTGGGCTAACGGTCTAGGAGGAGTTCGAAAAAGTAGGTTTTCAACATTAAGCAAAATGGCGGACAGGAAGTAAGGCCAATTTTCACATTATTGGTATCAATACTCTCGGCATGACCCACAGAATATAGCGAGACCATTTTAATTTTAATAGACTAATTTATTCAAAAGTTATTAGCGTTTATGTGATATTTCATTATAACTATTGGCCACAAGGTGGCGCTGCCACCAAACTTTTTGAGTACCTTCAGGGCATGGAGCCGAATATTTTTGTAATTATTTGCGAAACGATACGATGCTGCGTTCAAAAAATACAGCATTTTGAAACATAATTCAAAATGGCCGACGCCTAAAATGGCCGACACAGGAAAATTGGATATCATTCGACTCGACATGACTCACTGAATCTAAAGAGACCAGTTGTGTGATTTTTGGCCAAACCATTCAGTAGTTATAAGCCAAAATATGCATTTTTCATATCTCCTGACCACTAGGTGGCGCTGTGTCGAAACACTGCAGGTAGTCTCAGTTCATGCTTGTTATAACACACGCCAAGTTTGGTCTCAATATGACAAACCGTTGCCGGGATATAGCCTCACGTGCATGTTTGCGTGCTTTTCGTCAAATTTGTTTACGTGTCATTCGACAACAGTTGGACGAATCAACTTGAATTCCATAACTTTTTGCCAGCATGGTCTGAAGATGATCTGAGCCAATTTTCGTGGCAATCGGACTAACCGTCTAGGACGAGTTCGAAAAAGTAGGTTTTTCGAATAATTGAAAATAGCGAAAAAACTAAACCTTGCGATTTTTGAATTTTGTGGTTGATTCGACTTGGCATGAGCCAAGGATTCAGAGGAAAAAAGAATTTCCATTTTCTGGCTTACGGTTCAAAAGTTATTAGCATACAAACATTGAAAGTTTGGACAAGTGGTGGCGCTAGAGAGTAGGAGATAGAGACTTCAAATTTGCTATAGTTAATGTTGGGACTGTCCTCTATCAGTGTGCCAAATTATACAACTTTCCCGCAATCGGTTCTATGGGCTGCCATAGACTTGCGGCGGAAGAAGAAGAAGAAGAAGAAGAATAATAATAACGCCAACGATTACAATAGGTGCCTACGCACCTTCGGTGCTTGGCCCCTAAATATAGCTGCAAGCAGCAATTACGGGGCCAAGCACTCCAACGGCAAATGTAGGAGATAAGCATGGCATGAAGCATCACACCAAATACATTTATAAGCAATAACAGCAATTATAGGATTATTGTAATTGAAATGGCAAAACAATCATAATACCACCTCTAGTAGCATGATTACTTGGCTTATAAAATTTGACCAATAGGTGGCACTGTTATAAAATCAATTTGGTGTACTCTGTGTGACTTTTCAATGACACACACAAAGTTTGGTGTCAATATGCGAAAGCATTCCATGGATAAAGCCTCAAGTGTCATTTTCTCATTGTGCCTCAAATTCGTCGATGTGGTATGCGAAAACGGTTTTGTCTATCGACACAAAATCCATAACTTTGAGTCAGCATAGTCAGAAGATCATTTGATTCGAATTTGGTGAAAATCGGACATACGGTTGATGAGGAGTTCGAAAAAGTATGTTTTCAACATAAATCAAAATGGCGGACCGGAAGTTCAGCTTACCATGGTATATTTGGTATCTATGTTATCGGCATAAGCCAGGGAATATTTTGAGCCCAGTTTCATTCAAATAGGCTAATGCAATAAAAAGTTATTAGCATTTTAAAAAGTGTAATTACTCATGGTTAATGAATGGTTTATTACTCTTGACCAATAGGTGGCGCTGTTACCAAATTTATGTGGCATGGTCAGTGTGAGGTGGCGATGACACATACAAAATTTGGTGCAAATATGTCAAAGTGTTGCAGAGATACAGCCTCAAATGCATTTTGGCACCCTTCCAGCAAATTCGTTGATGCGCTAAATGAGAACCGTTTCGTATATCAACACGAAATCCATAACTTTTTGCCAGCATGGTCTGAAGATGATTCACGTCAAATTTGGTGAAAATTGGACTAACGGTCTAGGAGGAGTTTGAAAAAGTAGGTTTTCAACATTAAGCAAAATGGCGGACAGGAAGTAAGGCCAATTTTCACATAATTGGTATCAATGCTCTCGGCATGACCCACAGAATATAGCGAGATCATTTTAATTTTAATAGTCTAATTTATTCAAAAGTTATTAGCATTTATGTGATATTTCATTATAACTATTGGCCACAAGGTGGCGCTGCCACCAAACTTTTTGAGTACCTTCAGGGCATGGAGCCGAATATTTTTGTAATTATTTGCGAAACGATACGATGCTGCGTTCAAAAAATACAGCATTTTAAAACATAATTCAAAATGGCCGACGCTAAAATGGCCGACACAGGAAAATTGGATATCATTCGACTCGCCATGACTCACTGAATCTAAAGAGACCAGTTGTGTGATTTTTTGCCAAACCAATCAGAAGTTATAAGCCAAAATATGCATTTTTCATATCTCCTGACCACTAGGGTGGCGCTGTGTTGAAACACTGCAGGTAGTCTCAGGTCATGCTTATTATAACACACACCAAGTTTGGTCTCAATATGCCAAACCGTTGCTGAGATATAGCCTCACGTGTATTTTTGCGTGCTTTTCATCATATTTTTTCACGTGTCATTCGAGAACGGTTGGAGGAATCAACTTGAATTCCATAACTTTTAGCCAACATGGTCTGAAGTGATCTGAGCCAATTTTCGTGAAAATCGGACAAACCGTCTTAGGACGAGTTCGAAAAAGTATGTTTTTCGGAACAATCGAAAATAGCGGAAAAACTAAACCTTGCGATTTTTGAATTTTGGGGTTCATTCGAGCTTGGCATGAGCCAAGGATTCAGAAGAAAAAAGAATTTCCCATTTTCTGGCTTACGGTTCAAAAGTTATTAGCATACAAACATTGAAAGTTTGGACAAGTGGTGGCGCTAGAGAGTAGGAGTTAGAGACTTCAAATTAGCTATAGTTAATGTTGGGACTGTCCTCTATCAGTGTGCCAAATTATACAACTTTCCCGCAATCGGTTCTATGGGCTGCCATATGACTTGCGGCGGAAGAAGAAGAAGAATAATAATAACGCCAACGAAAACAATAGGTGCCTACGGCACCTTCGGTGCTTGGCCCCTAATAACGCCAACAAACACAATAGGTGCCTTCGCACCTTCGGTGCTTGGCCCCTAAATATAGCTGCAAGCAGCAATTACGGGGCCAAGCACCTCAACGGCAAATGTAGGAGCTAAGCATGGCATGGAGCATCACACCAAATGCATTAATGAGCATAACAGCAATTTTAGGATGATTGTAATTGAAATGGCTAAAAAAATCATAAATACCACTCTAGTAGCATGATTTACTGGCTTATCAAAATTGACCAATAGGTGGTGCTGTTATAAAATCAATTTGGTGTACTCTGTGTGACTTTTCAATGACACACACAAAGTTTGGTGTCCAATATGCCAAAGCATTCCAGAGATACAGCCTCAAGTGTCATTTTCTCATTGTGCCTCAAATTCGTCGATGTGGTATGCGAAAACGGTTTTGTCTATCGACGTCAAAAGCCATTAACTTTGAGTCAGCATAGTCTGAAGATCATTTGATTCGAATTTGGTGAAAATCGGACCTACGGTTGATGAGGAGTTCGAAAAAGTAGGTTTCAACATAAATCAAATGGCGGACCGGAAGTTCAGCATACTATGGTATATTTGGTATCTATGTTATCGGCATA